>NC_049981.1:10650110-10769559 GCF_000003815.2 Branchiostoma floridae
ATTTGCATATGGGTGCACTGACCTGCATGGCACTGATAAGTCCTACATGCAGCGATAGCGAAGAGTAATGACTCTGTAATAGCGTGCAGTAATGTAGCGAAAATTGGGGCCAGTATTGCAGACTTATTGCAGCCTAGGCCATGTTGATTTGATTACATGAATGACGTCCCCTTTGAACAAAAAAAAAACAAAAAAAACTGATGCGAGCGTGTGAAAAAAAAAAAGAACTTGCCTTCATCTTTAAATCTAAGTGATCAGGATCTAGGAAGGTAAAACAAATGATTGATCACACAGAGTATATTGTGTACCAAATAATATATCCTTCATTTTTGTGCTTTCACATCTTCCTTGACGTTGGAATATGTAATGACATTAGTATACGTTTTCAGATTGTTTTTGCGGTCCACGGCATATATTTGCTTATTTTGAAGCTGCTTTGAACGATTTACACTATGGCTAAGAGCTTTCTGATGCTCGGATGGATGTCATTCATATAATCAAATCAACATAGCCTAAGCACTGCATGTACGTAGCTGTAGCGAAGAGTAATGACTTTGTAATACTAATAGCGTACAGCAATGTTGGGCGACTAGCGAAACTTGGGGCCAGTATTGCAGACTTGACTTATTGCAGCTTATGGTTTATCTTAAGATATATTTGGCGTTTACAGTATGTGTGAAGTCTTTTAGTTTATGGACGGCACTAGCTATAGCGAGTCGTAATAACTTTGTAATAGCGTACAGTACGACAGACTTTAATTTACAGCTTATAATTTGTTTTTCTCGATATTGATTTGGCAGCTATACTCGGGGTCTGCTGTTATGGAGGTCAGCTATTTGTAATTCTAGGTCAACTAGCTATATTAGATGCGTCGATTAAGGTTAGACATCCAGGTAATGAGATGCGCCAAAAGCACTTACTCATCAAGCAACTGGATATGATTTTGGAATTCCGGAAATGTTCAGACGTTTCAGACAACCATCCGGCGGCTTCTTTCATCAATGACGTTAGCTACATTAGAATTTATGGCTTTATAGTTTTGCCCTTCAGTTTGACCTACCTAATACTTACTCCGGCACTGTTTCTGTAGGCCGGCTATTTGTATTCGAAGTCAAGTATTAGTGAGCTTGGTGTAGGGATCGGTGACCGTGGGATGATCTGAAATAACCCTACTTACGGATCTGGAGGTTTGGAGTTCGACTCCCGACCGTTGTACACAACTCAAGCACGTCAAAGAACCCACCACACGTATCGAAAAGAATCGGTACGCCTTAGTGTTAGTGGATCAGAGACATCAGTTTGGTCATACTGAGCTTTTACTTACAGGACCGGTGTGTTTTACTAGTTTATTGTGAGGCATTTTAGACGGAAAAAGATATAAGCAATCTGTTTCTTCAGGTCAACTATTTCTGTTCGTTGGGTCAAGTATTTGTGTTTTAGGTCAAATATCTATGGTTCTAACGTAATGTTATTTATGCGCCATATTTTCTTATCTCGTTTTTTCCCATACCCACAAATCCATAATACCTTCAGTGCCAGAGTATATTTAAGTACAACCAATTGTCCTGTCGATTTTTCACGGACGATAAAATCTGGTCTATGTGGACAGGTGGCCATTAACTCTATCCCTGTTGCCTTACCCTGTAACCAGTAGAGAATCGATGGCCAAATGGCTATTGAATTCTTAATGCTTATGCCAATAAGAATTGTCTATGGGAATACCAAAAAAGTGACAAGTCACATTAGTCTGTTGGTGGTCACTTACTACCCCCCTCACATTAGGCGAAAATCGATTGAACGACGGGTCTGCGAGCTCTAAATTACAAGGAGGCATGACCCTAATGCCGACGAAGAACTGAGTTCCTCCCCCTTCCCGTCAGGGCCATGCCTCATCGTAATTTAGAGCTCGCAGACTCGTCGTCCGATCGATTTTCGCCTAATGTGAGGGGGGTATTACAGTTGTCTCTTACGACTTATCGGACCACGTGTACTACCATGATTGATAGTTTGTGTAATGGCGTAAGCACTCCTGGGATACTCATAGTTTTCAGGGACGCACAGTTCTAGTGACGTAGCCACTTTTGGGGCGCTTCCAGAGTCCGATGGATAATCTTCTGTCTGGTGGAAGACCATTCTCTAAAACGATTAGGATTATGTCATCTCCCTTGTGACGTAACGTGTCAACTCTTGTGACGTACCTGGTGACGTCACCACCTGTGGGTTGCTCCCACGGACGATGTGTTACGTAAGGTTATCCCGCCAACATCACCAAATAAGGGCATGTCATCTCTTTATTTTATGTAATCTTCCTAGAGCTGCTCCCAAAGCGTTAAGTGGTCTTCTTGTTTTTTTTAATTACGGTCATGATGGAAAACAAGTAGCTTGGGAACTAAACCTATGTTGATGTCAAAGTTAAGAAAGTTCTGAGTAATTCAAACTAAACTAAACTAAACAACTTGAATCAGACCTTATCTTTCGATCTCCCAATCTTTATTCATTTTAATCAACCATTATGAAGGAATGGAACAATTTTCACAGATGTGGACAGTAAGTGTATTTGTCTCTAAATCCATTCTCAGTCACAGATGGAAGACAGTGGATGCTAGCCGAAACTTTTTACCCCTCAAGGAATATATCTAATCACGTCATTAATTCTATATTACGTAAGCATCAACCTGGATGCCCAGCTGTCATCAACGAAACTTCTAGGTCTTTGTCAGTGGGAAGTTTTTGCATATAAATTGAATCGAGGTAAAGGTACCAAGATAAGTGCACTTAAACTTATTATCGCTATCTATTATTAATCTCTATTCCATTAGATGGTATAGATTATGGTCCTAAGTGCCGCAAATCTGTCTAATTGGAAATTAATTAATAATGGATAATATTAATGAGGGTAACTGCGATCAGCAACTTTTATGGTTATTATAATCAAACCTGAATGTGTCAACTTGATGGAGTGTTTTGATAATGAAGACGGTAGATAATCTTTTATTAGGCGAGTTTTGACGATTTGTTTTAAATCGTTCGTTCGTTCGTCCCATAGCTTTTTAATCAGCCGTAGGCTGATTAATTAGCCGTAGGGGCAGCACAACATGTTGTGCTGTATCAATAGGCATTTTAGTCCCCTGACGGCGCCTATCTCCTCTCCGGGACATGGTGAATGATGTAAATCACCGTATGGCTGATACGACACGAAGGTTTGCCAGGCCTCCGCCCGGGTGATTTGTAGTGAATCACCAACTCCAGACAGAATGGTTTGCTCCATCCACACCGCACCATCGCACGTGTGGGGGTTCTTTAACGTGCATGGGGTGTGACTCTCCCCATACACGGGACCTCCATTTAACGTCCTATCCGAGGGACGACTCATTTTTCACCTGAGTAAAGTGAGGAAAGTCGTGTAAAGTGCCTTTCCCAAGGGCACAAGATCGGTGGCACGGCAGGCGGATTCGAACCCGCAACCTCTCGGTGCAAATCCGAACATGCTACCACTGCGCCACGCGGTCACCACTTTTTCAATACCATAGCTAATCTCACAGAATTTTATTTATCATTCAATCATTCGTAATTGACTTTTATCATGGAAGCTTATCTGTGTTGGTGGTAATCATAGTACGCACAATGCTAAACGTTCTTCCAACACAAAGGTCTACTCCCGTGAGTTAAGGTTCTGAAGTGATTGGTATTGATCCTGAAGAAGGCAACAGTGAAAATTTGATCAGTGTTTTTTGGGGGGTTGGAAGAAAGCTAAGCTTTGTACTGATTCTTTTTTGTTTGTTCCTTTGTTTATTGGTAAAAAACTCAAATGCTGGCCGATTTCATTGAAGGTTACGAAGTAAGAGGTAAGGGTTAGACAAGCAACAGACAGATCAGATGATTTAAGGCCTAATAACTTCACAAGACACCCACATCACGTAGGCACACCGAGAGGATAGCTTGATTCGTGACATGCGATGTATAAGTTTATTCTGCCTGTATCCGTTGAGACCGAAAGGGTTAGGAAAACGCTGATGCCGTCCCTGACCCTCCTGAATCATCTTACCACCCCGCTGGTTATATTTCTATTTGACAAATCGTGAAAATCGTATTCTGCCTGTAATATGTTTCTATTGTAAAAACGGGTTTCGTGAAAATCATGACACATTCTGTTTAAGCTTGTTCTGTCTGTTTCCGTTGAGACTGAAAGGGTTAGGGAAAGTTAATGTCATTCCTGTCCCTCCTTAATCATACTACCACCCCACCGGTTATGTTTCTATCGGAGAAATCGTGAAAATCGTGACACGTTCTGTTTAAGCTTGTTATTTTCACTCCGCGTACCGTAGGTACGCTTCGAGTGATTATTTTCACTCCGCGTACCGTAGGTACGCTTCGAGTGAAAATATTGTTTTCATACGGTTTCTTCTTTCTTTCTTTCTTTCTTTCTTTCTTTCTTTCTCCTGTCGCGACCTTTAACGTGATTCCTCTCCGTCGTTCCTGGACCAAATGGCCTGAAATTTGGCACAAGGGTACAGTGGGCTAATACCCAGACCCGTTTTTCTCATTTTTTTGATAGATACCTTTACAATGATTTTAGGGATGTTTTAAGGTCATTTTCTGGCCCGTCTGTATATTCATGTCTCCCGTGCCCAGGTATTACGTCCAGATGACTTGAAAGCTTGTATGATACTGCGTGAGATACTTATTAAAAGGACCCCGGTATTATTTTTGGCCAAACGTCACTTCAAAATCATTTAAAAGCCAATTTGGCGGGGTATCTACGCATATTTTCACCGAGCTCGCGTTTCGCGCGTGTAACCATATATGGTCACGTTTGCACGTGCGTCCGTTGCACCATATATGGTTATGGACGTTTCCGCGCGTTACGTAAGCTGTTTACCTGCAGCTGTGCATTGTGGCTAATTGAATTTAGAAGGGAACCAATATGCGCCCGACACTTAGTGGAAGCGATGACCTGATTGGTCAGCTCGAGTACAGCCAATGAGGAAGGGTTTTTCAACTTAGCGGCTGGGAGTACATATATGTCGCCGGGAAGAAGTCCGTTAAAAGTAAGTGAAAAATTGTACTGTTTATCTTAAAATTGGCAACAATACACAAACGCAGTAACAAATTTGGGTAACTTGTCGTCGTTATTGTGTAGTTTTTGTTTGATTTACCCACGTTTAGAGTGTCTGGATAAGCGATACCGTAGCGTCAGAATGCCGCGGTAAGTGGGAGCGCATGCATGGAATATTGTTGCGCTTTGCAGTGACTGATGAGACAGTACTAGTATTGTATCATCAAGCTTTATTGACACGACAAAAAGTACAGTCAATTTTGTATGGCCAACTTTAAACTGCAACGAAAAAAGAAAGAATACAGAGTATATCTTACAATTCTACTAATTAAACATTATGATATGATTCTACTAATTATCGGTGAAAAGTAGTGTACAGTAGTTCTCTTCCATAGTAACGTTATATGATAGTACAGATTTTCAAGGGCAAATCTACTAGTACAAACGTTACACTATGTTGTGAATTGTCCGTTCAGGTTGGTTGTACAAGAATATATGTAATCAGGTGTGGCTTTTTTTCTAATCAACAAACAAAAAGGATCTTCCTTTTACTCTGGGTGGCAGTACATGAAATTACACAAAGGAAATACTAATTATTGTATTCTATTCTATTTTCTACTGGAGGAAGAGGATACACCACCAGGACTGTTGTGCAGACAGGTGGGGTTGTGCCTTGATAGAGGGTGTCAATTTGACAGTGCTAAATTCATTATTGGTCGGGTGCTCGAACTCAACTAATTCCACAAAGTCTGGCCTGTCAGAGAACACAATAGTCAACTGGCTACAAAGGTGGCATCAACAGACACCAAGGAGAGGATAGCAAAGTCACGTACAAGAAGTGTTACTGTGACAGAAACACCAGCTTTATGTATGATTAGGCTATTTGGGACAATATTGTAACTATTAAACTAAGTGACAATTAGAGATATTATTATACCAACCATGAGTTCAAACATTGTATTTCATGACAGACATGAATAAGTTTTTATGACTTTTCAGACACCACGTCATGGTATATGCTGTGTAATTTAGTAATGCACTGTACTACAGTTAACCAGAATAATTAGATAATCATAAACTGATTAGTTTATGTGGAAAATAAATGGGACGTTAAGTTTATAACAGACGTATAATGACTGCAATTGCTGCATCCTTTTTTCAGACAAAAAGCATGCAAAAAATTTAGATATGCAAAACAGACTCCGTGCAAACATACAGTCGCTAATTAGCTTTGTTCATCAATATAATGTATTAGCTGATTAACTCTAAGTATAAAAACAGAATGCGATCCTTTTTGTCTGAATACAATGTGCATACATTTATATGTATTTGTAATGATAATGTAATTGCAGTGCAGCCATGATATCCAATTGGATTTTTTTTTAAATTGCACTTGGCTAAAAACGGCTAATAAGCATATCTTGGTAAAGAGTTAAAAGTGTAGTACAGTTTGTTTGGAGAGGTCTGCTTGTATGAAGATTAGTTATGCTTGTGAAGATTAGTTATGCTTGTGACAACCTTGAATAAGTGCACAAACGGAAATTTTCTACAGATGCAACACGCATAACGTGTTGCATCTGTAGAAAATTTCCGTTTGTGACATAATTTTTTTTTCTGAACGTGTTGCATCTGTAGAAAATTTTCCGTTTGTGACATAATTTTTTTTTTCTTGAAGTAAAACGGTGCTTGCTTTGTTAATGTGTGAAACATTAGCATGTTGTGTGCGTGTTGTAATAAAGAAATAAAAGTTTGATTACCGTACAGTACTCACATTGGATTTTTCAAGTTCAATTTTGGAAAAGTCCATTTTTGCATAAAGGGGAGAGCGGAGTGAAAATAGCTGAATTTGCTCCTAAGCAAATACCGGCCTTTCTAGTTCTGTTTGTATCCGTTGAGACTGAAAGGGTTAGGAAAAGTTAATGCGGTCCCTGCCCATCCTAAATCACATCATCCTACCGCTGGGCATGGTACTGTGGAAGCAATGAGATTCGTAACCCACGAATTAGAAGTCAATTCTGCCTATTTCCACCGAGATTGTAAGGGGCAGCAATAAAGGCCAAATATACCGTCCATGTCCCTGCTAGAACGTATTACCCTCCCACTGGCTACGGCAATATTGCAATCTGAGAAACGCGCTTCGTGACTCACGTATGTTCTACTGGTTTGGTATGACTATGGGGGCTAGAAAAGTTCAGCGATGGGTCAAAGTTAAAGTTACCTCTTCCTTGCAAACTTTACCTACAAAACCAATAATCAATGTAAAACTCGTCAGGACTTGAAAACATGCACTCGTCAAGTCGTGTGAGGATTGGACCAAACAACTCAAACCTGTCACACGCCAACATAGGCTAACGTCACGTTTCCAAACCGAGGCCCGGCAGGACTGTTTGTGGAAACGAAAAATATAAATGTATATTAACGTTACGTAAAGATAATATACACAAATAATGCCCACGACTACTGTCTTTACGTCTCGTGAAGTTTTGTGTCTTTAATATCATACTTAGTACTTTTCGTTCCCTAAAGCTGCCCGGCCGGGCCCCGGTTTGGACATGTGAAGTTAGTCCTGTCACTGATCCCTGATAACCGGAAGCGGAAGATAGACTCCTCGACACCCCTTACTGTACCACAGTGTGTGTATGTGTTCAAGACCTCCTGCATTCATATCACCTCAATATTCTACCCTATAAAATACTCAGACTCAGCTACTACCCTTGCATGTAAAACACGACTTAAACACTTGCCGTACGCCAGACAGAACCGCGCCAATTTTACCTGTTTGCCCTTGGAGTAAGCCCTCTGCCCTTGGTGTTGTAGCGGATTCATCTACCTTGGCTTCTATTTTTAAGAGCAAATGATTTCCCCGTAACAAACGCAAACATCGTTACCTGGATAACCTTGGACTAAGCCGCTCGCTCTTCGCGTTGTTGCACCTGGGATTACGTGATTATAATGAGTTTCTGGCGGGTTTTAAAATACCTATTTAGGGTCCTATATCTAAGGCAAGTGAAACGACACCCCGAATGCGAAACTAACTGCCCATCATTGCCATTTTAATATTCCTCTAAGCCGTTTGCCCTTTGTGTTGTTGAACCTATGAATTTCGTGAAATTGAGGGAGGTTTCTTGCAGGTTTTGATATCTACTTAGAGACACTTCCCATGCTGAATCAAATGCGAAACCAACTGCCAATCATTGCCTGTGTATCACTTGCCTCTAAGCCGTTTTCATTTTGCGTTGTTAACCTAGGAATTACGCGAGAATTGAGGAGGTTTCTTGCAGGTTTTGAAAACCACTTAGAGTCTTATATTCAAGGCAAGTGAAACAGCACTTCTCTTACCAATGCAAAACCAACTGCCCAACATTGCCTGTGTAACTTTGGCCTCTAAGCCACTTGGCCTTTGCGGTGTTAAACCTATAAGTTACTTGAGAATTGGGGAGATTTCTTGCAGGTTTCGAAGGCAATTCGAATCCTTTTGAAGGCAACTCAAAAGACATGTTCCACACTGAATGCTAAACCAACTGCCCATCATTGCCTTTGTAACTTTAGCTTCTAAGCCGTATGCCCTTTACATTGTTGAACCTATGAATTACGTGAGAATTGGCGAGCTTTCTTGCAGGTTTTGATACCTACTTAGAGTCGATATTTAAGGCAATGGAAACGACGCTCCCGAGCTAAATGCGAAATAATTTGTCCAGGATAACCTAAGCATCCTTGGCTTGTAAGTCGTATACCCTTTGTGTTGTTGAACCTATGAATTACGTGAGAATTCAAGTTCCTTTTGAATTTGAATACATACTTATAGAGTTCTTTATTTAAGGCATGCAAGTGAAACTAGAAAGGCCGGTATTTGCTTAGGAGCAAATTCAGCTATTTTCACTCCGCTCTCCCCTTTATGCAAAAATGGACTTTTCCAAAATTGAACTTGAAAAATCCAATGTGAGTACTGTACGGTAATCAAACTTTTATTTCTTTATTACAACACGCACACAACATGCTAATGTTTCACACATTAACAAAGCAAGCACCGTTTTACTTCAAGAAAAAAAAAATTATGTCACAAACGGAAATTTTCTACAGATGCAACACGTTATGCGTGTTGCATCTGTAGAAAATTTCCGTTTGTGCACTTATTCAAGGTTGTCACAAGCATAACTAATCTTCACAAGCATAACTAATCTTCATACAAGCAGACCTCTCCAAACAAACTGTACTACACTTTTAACTCTTTACCAAGATATGCTTATTAGCCGTTTTTAGCCAAGTGCAATTTAAAAAAAAATCCAATTGGATATCATGGCTGCACTGCAATTACATTATCATTACAAATACATATAAATGTATGCACATTGTATTCAGACAAAAAGGATCGCATTCTGTTTTTATACTTAGAGTTAATCAGCTAATACATTATATTGATGAACAAAGCTAATTAGCGACTGTATGTTTGCACGGAGTCTGTTTTGCATATCTAAATTTTTTGCATGCTTTTTGTCTGAAAAAAGGATGCAGCAATTGCAGTTGTTATACGTCTGTTATAAACTTAACGTCCCATTTATTTTCCACATAAACTAATCAGTTTATGATTATCTAATTATTCTGGTTAACTGTAGTACAGTGCATTACTAAATTACACAGCATATACCATGACGTGGTGTCTGAAAAGTCATAAAAACTTATTCATGTCTGTCATGAAATACAATGTTTGAACTCATGGTTGGTATAATAATATCTCTAATTGTCACTTAGTTTAATAGTTACAATATTGTCCCAAATAGCCTAATCATACATAAAGCTGGTGTTTCTGTCACAGTAACACTTCTTGTACGTGACTTTGCTATCCTCTCCTTGGTGTCTGTTGATGCCACCTTTGTAGCCAGTTGACTATTGTGTTCTCTGACAAACCAGACTTTGTGGAATTAGTTGAGTTCGAGCACCCGACCAATAATGAATTTAGCACTGTCACATTGACACCCTCTATCAAGGCACAACCCCACCTGTCTGCACAACAGTCCTGGTGGTGTATCCTCTTCCTCCAGTAGAAAATAGAATAGAATACAATAATTAGTATTTCCTTTGTGTAATTTCATGTACTGCCACCCAGAGTAAAAGGAAGATCCTTTTTGTTTGTTGATTAGAAAAAAAGCCACACCTGATTACATATATTCTTGTACAACCAACCTGAATGGACAATTCACAACATAGTGTAACGTTTGTACTAGTAGATTTGCCCTTGAAAATCTGTACTATCATATAACGTTACTATGGAAGAGAACTACTGTACACTTTTCACCGATAATTAGTAAAATCATATCATAATGTTTAATTAGTAGAATTGTAAGATATACTCTGTATTCTTTCTTTTTTCGTTGCAGTTTAAAGTTGGCCATACAAAATTGACTGTACTTTTTGTCGTGTCAATAAAGCTTGATGATACAATACTAGTACTGTCTCATCAGTCACTGCAAAGCGCAACAATATTCCATGCATGCGCTCCCACTTACCGCGGCATTCTGACGCTACGGTATCGCTTATCCAGACACTCTAAACGTGGGTAAATCAAACAAAAACTACACAATAACGACGACAAGTTACCCAAATTTGTTACTGCGTTTGTGTATTGTTGCCAATTTTAAGATAAACAGTACAATTTTTCACTTACTTTTAACGGACTTCTTCCCGGCGACATATATGTACTCCCAGCCGCTAAGTTGAAAAACCCTTCCTCATTGGCTGTACTCGAGCTGACCAATCAGGTCATCGCTTCCACTAAGTGTCGGGCGCATATTGGTTCCCTTCTAAATTCAATTAGCCACAATGCACAGCTGCAGGTAAACAGCTTACGTAACGCGCGGAAACGTCCATAACCATATATGGTGCAACGGACGCACGTGCAAACGTGACCATATATGGTTACACGCGCGAAACGCGAGCTCGGTGAAAATATGCGTAGATACCCCGCCAAATTGGCTTTTAAATGATTTTGAAGTGACGTTTGGCCAAAAATAATACCGGGGTCCTTTTAATAAGTATCTCACGCAGTATCATACCAACTTTCAAGTCATCTGGACGTAATACCTGGGCACGGGAGACATGAATATACAGCCGGGCCAGAAAATGACCTTAAAACATCCCTAAAATCATTGTAAAGGTATCTATAAAAAAAAATGAGAAAAACGGGTCTGGGTATTGGCCCACTATACCCTTGTGCCAAATTTCAGGCCATTTGGTCTAGGAACGACGGAGAAGAATCACTTTAAAGGTCGCGACAGGAGAAAGAAAGAAAGAAAGAAAGAAAGAAAGAAGAAACCGTATGAAAACAATATTTTCACTCGAAGCGTACCTACGGTACGCGGAGTGAAAATAACAAGGAGTATGAAGTCATCTTGCAATGGCTTTTTTCCTTCATTTTTACCGCGGAATGAAACTTTTGATACATCTTGAGTCTTGACCAGAACATTTGTAACGTTTAACAATCTAAAGCAAGCAATATAAAGCGGGTATCTAACGTTAGACCTTTGCATGATACTACGTTTTGCATGATATTCCATTATGAATTCAAGGGTAAATCAAATTCACTTCAGAGCGAAGCGTTGACGCTGCCGCCCATGTAACGTTACAGCCCTCAAGTGGAAAGAGCCCGGGGTTCTTAGTAACTAGACACGACGCCTTGTCGTCCAGTGGCTCCCTGTTCGCCCTTGGCCCCGGCCGGCGCCAACACGGTGATGTTCTGACTGTTGTTCAACTGGCGGGAACAGGAGTCCTCATGAACCTCTGACGTCACAACAGACACCAACAGAAGGCTCACCAACGCTTTGACGTCCATTTTAACAACGCCTCTGTAGAGGAGCCAATATCGGAGATATTTCAGGTGATGAACACTGGTTAACGCGTACTCAGGCAAGTGTCTGCCTCTTGCCCCTGGCCCTTTAAGTTTTACTGGACCAACTGCACGTTCGTCGGAAATGTTTTCCGGTCTTAGTGAGACTCGCTTTCTTTTATTTTTTTTACAGCAAGATAAATGTACTTTAAGTAAAAAGGTGTTGATCGGACAACTGACGCACTTTGGCAACTTTTTATCAATAAATCGACTACAATCATGTCACTTTCTCGTCTAACTGCTTTAAAATGTTGATGTATATCATAAGGGGTTGAAAAGTGCATTCAAAGTCTAGCGTTATGTTTTTGGGTAGCCTAGGTAAGAAGCTATTGAGTCTGTGGACTCGTGTGGTGTAACGGTATGGTGTTTACCCACAGAATCTAGGGGTCCTGGGTTCATATCCTGTTATGTCACCGATATCGCGATCTTGTGCCCTTGAAAAAGCCCTTAACGTGACCCTCCTCACCTAGCAGGCATCCGTCCATCTCGAAATATGAGGTAGGTAGGTAGCACTCTCTGAGCATATGAGCATATGTACATAGCTTTGGTTAAGTCGGCTTTACAATTCATGCGAATTCAAGTTTTTGTGAGAGAATTTTGATTCATGATGAGATATATAACGTTAAAAGTTGTGAATGAGTTTTTGTCTGTGATATGAACTTAGTCGTAGTCCATCTAGCGTGCCCCTTATAAACTGCAGGTTACGCTATCGTAGGGTCTATGTTTACATGTACAACAGTATGTGTGCAATCGAGTGGCACAAATTTAAACATGGGCAGTATGCAGGTGTACAGTGATAGGTAGTCACCATACAGCCTCACTGTTGTGTCTACGCCATGCGTACCCAGGCACCAAAATATCCCCAACAGTCATAGCCTAGGTGTCAGACTGCTTCCAGGATCTACGCAGGCTAGGCCAGCTCGTCGGATCTATGCTAGGTCCAACATGAAATTTTATCGTGACATGGTCCAACCCAGGTGGAATTTTTGCTAAAAATTCTTTGGGGCATGTTGCCCTTAGAGCCAAAGACGACCTGTGTAGGCCCTGAACAGTCTGGCATCCAGGCTAAACAGGCACGAACAAGAGAGGTTTGCCCAAGTGTACGTTTTCGTTCCGGCAAAATATAAAAACGTTACACATTCCAGTTTTATTTAGCACGGGGCTATACAGATACGTACGTGCAGTACCCATGTTCGCTGTACATGTACCGAGAAAATTCTGGGTATGTTTTTGAAAACAGAATGAACATTGGGCAGTGCAAGGCTTGGTCCTGTGGATCTTTCCACAATTATATATGTAAGTTGTACCCTCAAATAAGAGGTTGGTGGGGAAGCTTGTCACCTTTTCCCCATATGCTTCGCGTTTTCTGATGCCAGCACTGCACATGGAGAGAAAACAGGGTATGCAATCTCCCCTACCAACCTCTGCTTGGAAAGTATGTCAGTCGAACTTCCGACCTTCCTGGCCATAGGTTGGGTTGCAAACTAGTGAACCACAGACGCGGTAGGGGGCCGTCCCCCTAGGCCAAGTTTGTGCAAATTTTACGCCTCAATGGAATTCTCTCCCTTGCTGCGTTTACAAGGGCAGGACTAGAGTTACTCAAGTGCGCTCTTCACGCATAAATAGACGGGATTATGCTGGAACTAAACCCCTTCTAGCAACGGAGAAACTGCCCAAGCTAGTGACGGCTGTTTACACATTCTGTCATTTTCTGAGCTAAAACTTCAACTAACACAACGCTTCTCGGTAGAGTCGGTGTAAAATCTTTTGATTCAACCATGGATCAGAAACGCGGAGCGGACAAATTCCGCAGGTAAGCATACATGGACTAATTTTACGATGATATGGCGTTATGATGAGATTCCCTTTTTTTTACCGTAAAATGTTACAAGTGTTATTTCCAAGTCGGATGAACTTCTTACCTCCGGTAAGGAGACCAGTGACCTCCGACAGGAGGGCTGTTTTTGCGTTTGTGTGTTTGCAGCTATAACTCAAGATGTTTTTCAAGGTCGGTTTGTTTGGCATTCCCCACGAAATGTCCCCATCTTGAAGGTAGTGTGGTTCATTATCAGTCCATAAAACCAACCGTCGTTTGCCTAAAGGGTAGCCTTAAAAGTTATACAAGCTGGGGGCGAGTAGCTACCGGCTGGTAAAGATGGTATGTACCGTTTTCTTGAGACATCAAAGTACAAAATAGAAAGCCCGATAAAAACGACTAAAAACGTTGCAAAACTGCCAGAGCCTAACCTCTGCCTGGAAAGTAAATAGTTGGTAACTGGGAGACCCCGTTCAATCCTGGGTTAGGGCATCTTGGTTGGGGCTGCAGCCGTCTTTCTGGAGGGACGTTAAATGGGGGAGGGGCCCGTATTTGAGGGGGTGCCTCGATCGCACGTTAAAGTGTACGTATACGTAAGGGCAAGCAACCCCTCCATATAAAAATATACCCTGCTACAGAAACAATAAAAAAACTTGCTGTCCCATGTGTGTCGCTAGGTATTGCAATGGTTTGAGCGAACTGTTGTTTAATAACACGAAGTCAGACAACTACAGCGGCCGGGATTGGGGGACATTAAACTTGATCCCACAATTCCTTAGGAGAGCGGACAGACAATTCCTTTCGTTTAGTTACTCACCAGATCAGAGATCACCAGAAAGCCGAACAAAATGGAGAGAATGGAAGAGTGTCTCGAGCCTTGTCCACCTAAAATGGGAAAGCCTACCACCAGTTTTAGACGAAGCCACATAAACTTCAGGACGGCAGCAAAAATTGTTTGGTGAGCTCATTTCTTTTCAGCATCAAGGGCTAGTTCACGTTCGTCTTACGATCGTCGCACGATCGATCGCAAACCCTGATGGAATTTTTGGCGATAGTCCTGCCTTTGTCGTATACCCATGTCACATTTGGCGAAAATCGATCGGACGACGATTCTGCGGCAATCGCCCGAGCCTCGCTTATAATAATAACTTTATTGTACAACAATTGTACAAGGTACAAAGTATGGCTTATATGTGACAGGGGCGGTTTTTAGGTGAAAAATACGTGCAACCCTCTGTCGATTTTAGATTAAAAGGAAATTTATATTTGTGTGCGATACGTCCCAAGATCGTGGATAATGTGACAGGGGTAGTACATAACTCACCTGTTTTGTTACGGAAAGCGCTTCCTTGGATCCTTGTAAGTGTTTGAGTCTGTCACAGACATAATGTCTTTTGGGGCATCATTATCAAAATTGCAAGATGGCCTACTACGAGTATGACCACCCCGTTAACAGCCAGTTTGATTACAACTACTACTACTACTATCCGTATGATTAGAAAGCAGGTAAAGGGATAGTGATACAATACAGTATAACAAAGTAAAAACTGAAATGCATGCGGACAATTATTTTTTTTCAATGTCAAACGGTTTGGCTAATTTTGTGTACGGTGGTTACAAGTCTATGGACTCATTTATCATTCATTAGATAATTAGATAGGATAGGCAGTCTGGAAATTATGACTCTACTGCCTACCAAAAAATACAGGCTAGGGTCAGCAGGTTTTTCTATGGTAGGTCGGGAAACAGGAAATACAACGTTTTCCTGGCCTCTGGGTTTAACCTTCATCGATGAAATAAACTTTGTTACTTGTAATATAAAGCTTTTAGTAGATTAAATTTTGCATTCAGGAAGAATAAACAAACTATCGTCTTGCTTCTATGCGCGCGCATTCAAGACTTAGTCTCCAATTCAGTTCGTGAAGTAAGAGGAATTACGTTGAAGGGTTTGCATTTCTTCAGCTTAACCAAGCACTTCCTTCTAATCTAGGTTATCCTCAAGCAATTAGGAGTCGAAGTATAAGCGAACAAACATAAGAGCACCTGTAGGAGTGACAATATTTGCGTACCGTCACACGTTCTCAAACATTCAAGATATTTTTCTAGCCCCTCTAGTGTACCTTATTGTTACCCTAACGGCGTATAGTTCTACTGGCAAACATTAAACTCAAAAGCCTTTTTGTCTCGCATAAAGCAACCACGTTATGAATGTTCTATCAATGTTTCCAAGTGACGGGTATATAGTTACGATTTGTTTCAAGCCTTGGCCATTACATAGTCGGATGATAGAGAAAGCGGAACAGGTTTTAAAGTGGCTGACAAGTTTTCATTTTTTTCTGAGTTGGTCACCAGTTGGAACTTGACAAGTAATAAGTACAGGGTGTTTGAAGAGCTGTAGCACAGATCGTTAGTTATCGGTTGGGGTAGAAGTCTCGTTGGCTCAAGTGAAGTTTCTACACTTCGCGGTACAGTGGAGATATACTGTAGCAAGATGGCCGATCGCCTAGGAACGGAGTTAAAGGGGAAGTCGCGGTTTCGGAGGTAGGATTGGGTTGTTGTTTTGTTGTTGTTGATGATGTGATGTCAAATTTTCCTCGTTCAAGCGTTTTGAAGCTTAAATTCCTTTACGATCTGTGCCCTTTTCAAAGTGCGCAATGAAATACTGCAAACATGCCAAAAATATGCATGTACGCCAGTTAGCCTTTTCGTCTATTAACGTTACAGTGTTTTTGAAATTGTTGTTGAAATTTTTCACTTTTTTGGCTGAATGGAATAACAAGCAATTTTGAGGTTCTATTCATGACATTGGTCAAAGCCAATTTTTTTTCAATCCGTTTATTTCATGTTTAGCCATATGGCAATCACTGAGTATTGCTTTTCAACAACAGGGCATAGAGCACATAATTTAGTGGACAGAAAAGTCATTCTCCAATCAAGTTTTATTTTCCAACACGTTAAAAATATATTGCAAAACAACGCCACCATTTACAAAATGAACGGGAAAAGTTAAGAACGAAAAAAGCACGACGCTTTTTTTAATACGTGTCCATGGTAACGAGCAAATAGTAACGGTTTGGCTCATGTCAGCACTTCTAGTTTACAAAATCATGTTACTATTCTTATCTTTCTAATGATCAAATGTTAGTGGTGCTTTATCTGTAATGGTAGATCTTTTGGATTCGTTCTTAAACTTTTGAAGTGTGTGGATCCCTCCTTGAGTATAACGTGGCCTTGACTGAGCTAGCTAACAAGAAAGTTGTTGACACCTTAACCTAAAGCGCTAATAGACTTGTCAAACATGGTTGACGTACATGAACTAAATATAGACTGCTCTGTACAATGCTTGTCAGACGACTGTTGATTGGTCATTTGATTTAATTACTTTTTGAGTGACGTGCCGAGGCCCGTAAGTCGACTGGGACAGAATGCTGACATTACTGAGAGTTTGGATACAGCAAATGAGGACTGGTATGTGGACATGTTACCTAGTGTGTTGACTCTATTCACATAGTAACCGTATCAAGTGCTAGTAGGTAACGTAACATTAACGTATTAACGTTAATGCACAAGGACGCCGTTTAAGCTATGTTTTGTCTTAAAGATAGACGACGTTTTTTTAACTTTCAAAAATGACTCTTTCGTGTAAAGTTTCTAACGTGGAGAAAAAAAAAAATACTATAAAAAGATAAAAGTAGCACCTAGTATGTTTGATTCAAACGCTTGTAACATCTGTAGTTTCAATGGAGGCTGCTAAGGGCCCAAATTTCAAACGAGCTCAACAAGTTTTGGCGAAAAGAAAGTTTTGCACCAGAACGAGGCTCCATCCACCTGTTACAAGCACTCACGGCGCAAGCGCACTGTTGGCAGTGTTGCTAATGACAACACCTGCGCATTAATATACATCAAACTGTTTCCAAGTACCCGGTATTTAATTTTACAAAGAATAATCGGTTATTTTTCATTGTGATATTTCATATCCAGTCATAGAAATTATCTTCCATACATTGTTTTGTTGTTAACTTAGTTTTAAAGTTGATTTAATACGAGCAATCGCTGTTATTGTTTACATCCGGGGTATTCGGCGCACGAGCGCTGACTGGTAGGCAAAAAGCGTTAGGAGATCAGATTACTAATTAGCATACCGGCGCGGAAGCAGATCGTACTGTTTACGCGAATTTGCGCATTTTCAGCCACGTTTTTATCGCATCCATGGGATTTTTTCAGATTTTGTATTTTTTTCACTACTTCTTAGTCTTTTTTTTTTTTTTCTTGTGTAATATTTTGGGAGAAAATGACCCTTGCCCTCTTGACTTCCGTCATGTGTTTCCGGTTGTTTTGATTTTCCCGCCGTACGGGCTTTCTGTCATCCGTTCCGGGCTGTTATATTTCTGTTCCTAATGTGGTTTAATTAATACGTTTAATCAATATGAGTTCTTCAAACAGCTACATTAGCTCTTTGGAGCCTAATGACCGAACCAGGTATTTTGAGAAATTAATGGTAAGTGTCGAAGACGCCGGCGATAGTTCAAACCCGGAAGTGACTGGTTCGGCGGTGACTGGTGACGGTGTACGCCTACCTGACCCATACAGTCTGACAGGTGAGGATCATGTGTACATGTGTTTCTAGATTTTGATAAGGTAGATTTTTGTGTCAGATAAAGGTTACAAAAACATGAGTACGTGTAAATGTGTTTGTTGCTAATCTCTAGAAATTCTGGCTACGTAACGTTATGTTTATTATCATTTGTATGTTATACAGGTTGGAAGGATGATTTGAGCCTCTGGCCAGATACGGACTATGGGTGCATCTACACCTACCTAATCGAGGCTCCAGGTCCGTTTAACGGAGAAGCCATGAAAGCCTATAAATCCCTGGAGGCGTACAATCTCTTTATAAGTGGCCATGTGAGGGAGTGCAGGTACCACCCTATTGGAAAAAATGTGAAGGTCTGCTTCCTTAAGGCCAAGGTTGTGCCAGGTGGGTGTTGGAGTGCATTGGAACAATATTTCTACTTACATGTACCTGTAGTGAGAACTCTTGAAGATGAAGAATGAGATGCGTGATTAGTATTTAACTGTCAGATACGTTTTTATATTTACTGTATTATCTTTTTTTTCTGTTACATTTGTGTTTCAGGACAGAGAGTAACAGAGACTCCTCACAACCCATGGGTGTGTTTGACCAAAAAAGAGGGTTATGTCATGGCAGCTCACTGCACTTGTATGGCAGGGTAGGTAATATAACTGCATTGACCATCATATCCAAAAAGTCACATTTTTATCTAACAGTGTTCTCGTCAGATGAGGTCCATGGCAAGAAACAGTTTTAGAAATAATGAAAGTCAAACTAGTACTCACCTGTAAATGTTCCTCCGTATATTTCCAGGGAGGAGCGACCATGCAGTTTGTATGTGGCAAGATAACTGTCTTAATTTTTTTCCTTGGTTCATGTTCTTGTGCTTGATGGTTTCCAGTTGTATTTGTACCTGTTGCAAATGCATTTCTTCTTGTTGATGTTCTTGTTGCAGGTTTTACTTGTTGATGTGTTTCGTTTTCTAGGTAATTTGGAGTTATCAACAGTTCCTGAGAGTGAGTATACTAACACATATCATCATGTAGATGTAGATAATGCTAAAAGAAATGTGTATATAGTAGAAATATTCAAATATCACAGAGACTTCCATAATGAGAAGATAAGGCAAATCTTTCATTGTACTGTGAAGCTGGCCAACTTATCCGTTCCTTTTACCATTACCGGTAACTCTAAAATTGCTCCTGACTATAGTACCTATAATGTATACTCATTTTTTGTTATATTTCAATGTAGATTGGGAGAGGTCTGCAGCCATGTGGCTGCACTGCTGTTCGCAGTGGAGGCCTCCAGGTCTCTTCAGGAAAAACGGACGTCATGCACCAGCAGAAAGGCCGTGTGGAACAAATATTACAAAGATAAGGTCTGTTCATATTTGGGCATTATAATTGAGTAGAATTTTTTTCAATGTCTACAATTTTTTTGCCTAAGTAGACTGTTATAACTTACATTAATGAATGGATTTCTTTGCTTCTACAAAATCATGTGGCATTTACATGTATCCAATTCACAATATATAGCACTACACTATAGATTTACAGCAATATAGTAGATGTTCCTAGCCTGGAGTACAGCCTTGTTGTGCTTTAGTCCACTCCCAACGGTGGCTACCCCGTCAATGCCATGGGGTAGCGACCTTTGGGAGCGAACTAAAGCACAACAAGGTTGGACTGCAGGCTAAGATGTTCCTCTTTGTAAAGTGTAATATCTGACATGGCCACTGTATAATGCTTTTTCTCACATATATTATTGATAATTCATTTTGTGGATTATTTCTTTCAGGTTGATCCACAAAGGGCTGAGGACATGGACTTTTCGCACCCTAAACATGGAGTCCAGATCAAGAAGGCGCGCCGGAAGCCGCAGTGTGATGTGCCACCACTCAGTGAAGAAGAGGCCGCTTCTGCTTTCTCACAACTGAGGAAGCTGTGTCCCACTGCCAGTGCTGTCATTAAAGAGGAGGAGGACACAGACACAGCATCAGAAGATGAGTCAGATGTCAACACAGAGACGCTTCCCCCTGTGGTATACAGGTCTTGTCATCCAGCCAAAGTCCCTGTTACTAGTGTTAGTGTAGACAGCATCCTTGAGGATGTTCGGTGCAACCCCGAGCAAATCACAAACCTCAACAAAGCTACAGTGGGGCAGTCCAAGTCTGCTTTATGGCGTCAGCAACGCAAGGGTCGTGTGACTTCTACATCCATGCATGATGTCCTTCATGCATCAAACCCCACCACTGCAGTACGGAAGGTCATGCAATATGACTGCAAGGATTTGAGCCAAGTGAGTTAACTGAAAACTAGTACAGTGTACACTTGCAGGAAGCCATTTTTCGTAGGTAATTAAGGCACACAAAGAGACAACATTACCCTGTATATTGGAACATGTACCATAATAATCCCAGAGCAAGTGTAGCTCTGATCTTTATTTGGATTTAAACAATACCAGGAGTCTAAATATTTCTGCAAAGTGTGACAGTCTAAATGTTCAGTCAATGCGAGATAGTGTCATATTAGAGATGTAATTCATTTGTGCTTTCTATGTCAGAAATTCTAAATAGGGAATTTCACTTTCAGGTTCCAGCTATACAATGGGGGATGAAACAGGAGGAGAAGGCAAGGCAACAGTACCTGGAAGCTACCTTGTGCATCTGCAAGGATGTGAAATTGGAGGAAGTGGGGCTCATTCTCTACAAGGATTTTCCCTTCATAGGTATAGCTAATTTTGGCTCTTACTTCAAACTTATGAAGTATAGTACATGTAATTGAGTACCAACTACACAATGTCTAATTGACTTATGATTTTGTTGATGTAACAATG
The DNA here is from genome assembly GCF_000003815.2 of Branchiostoma floridae. NCBI lineage: Eukaryota > Metazoa > Chordata > Leptocardii > Amphioxiformes > Branchiostomatidae > Branchiostoma > Branchiostoma floridae. Next base: position 10,671,274 of record NC_049981.1, read on the forward strand.
AAATACATGTACTTGTTTTAACAATTGCACTGTATTCGTACCAAGTGAATATGTGCCATTTGCAGCATTTGGCAAGTATCAAAAGTAAGTACATTATGTTCATGTTTGAAATATCAGAAACTTTGCCACTAATTTGAACATTACTGTTGTATATATAGGTGCATCTCCTGATGGGATGAGACAGTGTTCATGCCATGGAAGAACTGTGATTGAGATCAAGTGCCCATACAAGTACAGGGACATCTATCCTGCTGCAGATCTGTGTCTATCAGATGCCAACTACTGTTTAGATAAGGATTGTAAGCTAAAGACAGGGCACAGATATTACACCCAAGTCCAGACACATATGCTGGTTACCGGTGTCTCAACATGTGATTTTGTAGTGTGGACTAATGCAGGCATGGTTGTAGTAAATGTTCCAAGGGACCAGTCACTGTTAAATGTAATGTTGTCTACATGTGTCCAGTTTGTAAAGTCCAGTCTTATCCCTGAGATACTGACCCACAAGTTACAGTGTGGAGACTCTGGAGTAGATGTGACTTTCCAGGAAGATGATGACCCAAACAAACGTTACTGTTCTTGTCAGAAACCAGCATATGGTAGGATGGTAAAGTGTGATAACAATGAATGTGAGTCAGAATGGTTCCATTACAAATGTGTTGGCATCAAGAGAAAACCAAGGGGCCATTGGTTCTGTCCCAGTTGTCAATGCTAAATCCTACTGGACAGTTTGAAATACTAAAAATACTAGTATAACAATAGAAGGCATTTTACAGTTTTATGTCATGTTTTAAAAAACTAATGTAAAACAAGTAAGAATTGTACTTTGTGGTATACTTATTATATTGTAGTGGGCTTCCCAAAAATTTGTTTTGTGTCCCTTTAACATTTTACCTTCAATCTCAGTATTTTGATATACAGAAAAGGCCAGCTCGTGCAGACAACATTGCCATTAAAAATTACTTGATTAGCTTTGGAAGTAAGTTTGTAAGAGCCGCACAGATAACAACACTGTCACTGAGTAGAGGGGCAAATGTTAATGGACAGATTTGGCTGAGAATTTGGAAGTTCTTGATTCTTTCAATTGCACGTTCTACATGAATTCTTAGAGCTGATATCTGTCTGGCATCTTGGACGATACGCCCCGGGAGTTGTGTCCTTCCTGTGGTAAATGGTGGCATAACTAGTGTTGCTCCTTTCAGGGCAAGTTCCTCAGAAATGGTGAATCCCCGATCTACCATAATCATATCACCATATTCCACTTTGTTATAGAAACGACTTTTTAGCGTAATGTCTTTATCAGAAATTCTTCCACCCCAGGAACTGGACAGAAATGACACTGCTCCATAAGGTGTAATACCTACCAGAAATTTGAACGTATGATGGTGTTTGTAGTTACTCCAGGTCTTTGCTCGGGTCTTTAAATTGTATGGCCTCTCAGTGAAAATCTCTGAGCAATCAATGATGACTCTACAGTTTGAGTATTTTTTTTTCCGAAATTTTTTGGGAAGATTGCGCTTTACGGTTTCCTTGGACGGCCAATGAATCAGGAACTTTAGTCGGACAGCTAAGATTGGAATACAACGGTTTATGACTTTTGAAACTGTGGAGGCAGAAACACTAAATCTCAAAGCTAGATCAGCATTTTTGAGGCCTAGTCTCAACTTCATGAGAGTCATGAGTATTTGATCCTGCTGACACATGGACTTTAGAGGAGCAATGAAATCACTAACAAGTCTAAACACAAACATAAACAGTGCAACAGTAGGTATTCCAGTGAAGAGCTTGCATTTTGCATCTGTGAGATTGGAGGCTGATGTTGATGATTTCTTGATTTGTTCTTGAAGGTGATCACGTTCTTCCCTAAGGTTGTCAGCTTCACTTTGAAGGGACTCGCAAAACTGTTCCAACTTACATTTCTCCTCTTGTACTTTTGTGAGCTGTTCTCTCAGAGTCTCTACACTTTCAGGAAGGGGGTCTCTCAGAGTCTCTACACTTTCAGGAGGAGGGTCAGCGATCATTTCTTCATCTGAAATAAAGCAAATCCGAAGTTCAATGAAAGTGCTATGTGATTATGAGTGTCATATATCTGAACTGAACTGAATGTTCTAAACTCTGATTCATATGTATGTATTGTTGTTTCAATATTTTACTCATGCAGGTTGCATGCTTCTCTACTTGATTCACATCTATATCCCCACTCCGAAAACCAAGCGGATAAACTTTGTAGCAAGTAGTCTTGTGTGTATGGTATGTGATTCATGTTGAATAAGTGACAAGTGATAGATTTACTTGTTGAGCAAGAATGATAGATTAAACTGTTGATCAAGAATTTATATGTTTAGGATTACTGATTGTATCCATTAGACACTTTTCTTATTCCCTCTGTAATGCCCTTACCATTTAGTGATGTAGGTGGGGCTTCATTCTCTGATGACACCCGCAGCCTTTTTGCTGCACGCATATACCTGCAAACAATGAAGCATGTTGTAAGTTGTAAATCAAAGTTGCATGCTTTGTTTCCTACATACATTCTGTTAGCATAGCATTTAGTGATTACTGCTGTGAATGTTATGAAATATAAAACATTTGACTAGGTGTAAACTCTAACATGAGTAACTTACAGGATCTTTGTGAGATTTAACTGAATCCTTGGTAAAACTTTCATGGTCATCTTCTCAGGCAAGGAGGTAGAGTATAGCAATGTTTCACACAGGCATGAACAGCCTGCCTGCATGAACAGCATGAGCAGTAAATCAAATTTCAATAAAGAAACATTGAAAACCCCAATGTTACCTACCGATCTTTCTTGGCAACTGGGTTTCTTGAACGATTGCAACTTGCTGAGGTTGGGAGGTTAAACAAGCTTGGGACGTAATCTGGATCTGCAGGGTCTTTAGAAGGGTTCCCTGCAATGCAAGAAGCAAAGAACTTGTCAGTATTATAAACATGATTTTAAAATGAGGTGGCAATTGGTCTTGTGGTTAGGGTGTAGGACTCATAATCCAAAGATAAGTATGAGTTGGAATCCCTGATAGGTCACTTTGTTGTAGTGCCCTTGGGAAAGGTACTTAAACCATACTTTACACCTATTTCCTCACTTCACTAAGGTGAAAAATGAGTACCTGGCTTCGGCTACACACCTCGGCATGTTAAACTGAAAGAACCCACCACACTTATCGAAAAGAGCAGGGGATCATCCCGGTGTGAGTGGATCAAACTCCACAGTCTGGTTCTTTCTTTCCCCTGCACTATCCCACAATGGTCCGGACCAAGGTGGAGGTCTACCCGCTGGGGGCCTCCCCACACAATATGCTCCAGTAGGGGCCATCTTAGCCTGGATTCCATACCCCAACCTCAAGATATATCTTTCGTGTTGGGTCTGGCAACATGGCTGTAGAAAGGTTGTTGATCAGTGGGAGGAGAACCTAGGATTGATGACCACTCTCACCACAGGTAGCCAGCTACAACACACCACAGTTGGTCAGCAGGCTATCACAGTTGTAGCGAATCAGCTAAGGTATGGATTCAAAAAGGACAGTTGGGGGTCTTTAACCAATCATGGCAGGGGTGTAATTACCTCCTGCTGATCCTGTGTTGTTCTATTGGTGGGGGTTTTGCCCACTATAAGGTGCAAAATTGAGAAGAGTTCCTATCCCATCCGGCCAGACCCCTGCACGATAGATACTTGAGATCGGGCTGGGGTTTGGTAACCAGGCTAGGGCCATCTGGGGGTATTCCCATGTAGATGTAGATGATTTTAAAGACATTTTAAAACATTTGTAGATGTCTTCGTCAATCAGTTAAGTGATGTACGTTATACTTCTGGTATACTATATATGTATACGTCCATCCCAGATACTTTACCACTATTTATAAGTCAGACCCCCCCCTCCCACGTGGACGCGCTGTAAAACTTTGATACATGTAACATTAATATTCACTATCCTTGATATGGCATGAATCAGCGACAAAACTTACTTAAGCTTTCCGCAGATGTGTAACGAAAAGTACACTATTACATCACGAAAAATGTATTTATGCAAGGGGGACAACAACAAAATATAAAACATATAGATCACAAACCTGAGATGAAATGGTCGCTGCACACTCTCTCGTGGCCTCGTGGTGTCCACGCCGCGGTCGGGTTTTTCTTTCCCTGCTCAAAATCTGACCTTTTTAAGGCTCTAAGCCATGCAGCCCTTCGTCCTGGTTCCGCAGGGATTCTAAAAAACTTCTTTCTACTGCCTTTATCCTTCCGGTTAGTACAATTCAGCGCACAACAACTGGTCGGCATGTTTGCGTTTCCCGCGCGCAACTGGTGGGCGAGGAGGGTTCAGCCCGCCCTCCAGCAGCTTTTTGCCTACCATGACGTCACGTGACGTAACCGTGACGTCAGCGCGATCGCTCGTATGTTTTACTGGGACTACATTGTTCTGCGGCAGTACGCTGACCTGTCGGGTCAGTATGTGATGCGGCCTAATGTAAACAAAGTTTTCACGTTTCTTTTGTTGTTGTGTGGAGGCGTAATTTTAAGCAAATTTAACCCTAATTGGTGGCAAATAGAGAGAAGTGATTCGTTCCAAAGTCGGGTAGGTTTCAATTAGATTACTTAGAGATAATGTATAACTTGATTGTCAGAAGTAGGTCATGTTTTGGGGTTATTATTGTACCGTTATTTTGGACAGGGCCAGGGTGCCGGTTAGGGGTGGGGTGGGGGGTTAGGGTACTGGTGTACTGTGGAGGGGACTTGAGTAGGCGGCTTCCCTATGAGCTAATGGACATTTTTGTCTGACTGGTTTGTATGACTCTTCGAAAGGTTCATATGTAAACTTGAGACTGTGTGTGTGTCACTGTGTGTGTGTGTGTCAATGTGTGCATGTTGGTGTGCCTGTGTGTGTGAAAGTGTGTGTGACAGTGTGTGCATGTTGGTGTGCCTGTGCATGTTCATGTGTCCACTGCTCAAGCTTTGACAAGTTGAACAACTAGTAATGAATTATGTAATGAATTATGAAAACTATGTACTGCACATATGACAATTAGCTGTTATCTAAGTTGGCCATCTCAGCAATTTGTAGCACAGTTTCAGATGTCATTCCTGATATCACCCTTACTAAACCTGGAGAGGGGAAAATCTGGCATTTGCTGGCAAATAACAAAGTTGGGATATCCCAATGTATTACATGTCGCAATACATGTGTATCTCTTATTAATCCCAAAGTATAACATACATTCGCATAATTCCACCAGGTGGCATTATACCACCACCTCAAAAATCGTTGTTGCAGAGGCCTTCCCAAGATTGTCTTCAACATCTGAATTGTACTACATGTAGGATATTTAACATTCGGTGTTCAAGACAATATTAGGAAGACCTCTATACTAACGTTTTTTGAGCTGGCGGTATTATAGCACCTGGTGGAATTATGATAGTCGATGTTAATATGACGCAAGTGGAAATGGTCTTATCATATGACAGTTGAACATTTTACTTCAGAAGGTGGAAATAGATAAAAAAAATATTGCTTTCACTTGCAACTGTCAGCAGGGTATCCCTGTACTGATATGAAGTGAGAAATTGTCTTTTTACATGTATTTGTAAAACAATTGTACGTCTCCCTGTGTTTTGTTCAGTATCGCCCGGAAAGTGAAGATGGGGAAGAAACTGGAGCGCGTGATGAAAGGAGACCGCGGTGGAACCACCTCCGCAACGTCACAGGAAACAGACGTGGACAACAACAAAACTCCTGGTACAAAATGCATTATATAAAAAATAAACAAAATCTTTTCTGTTGATAGATGAAAGTGGAATCGATTTTTCAAAAGTTGTCAGTAGATATCCCTTTACACAACAGCTAACAAAATTAGAGAAAGAAAACAACATAAGGAAATGTAATACTGTATGTTGAAATAAAGTTTAAAATTTGAAATGTTCTCTGAGGAAAAATTTTCCATATCTTATAGACATATTTCAATGCTTTATGACAGCTAATATGTGTGATGTTTGAACTATTGCATCCGTAAAACAGTTTCATTTTGTTATAGTTGTGTCACCGGTCCTATTTGAAATAAGTGAACCTTTTTTTTTCAGAGCCGTATAACTGTGTAGGTGATTTTGAGGCTGACTATCTGGAGCTGTGTAAACGTGCCGGGCTGACAGAGATCCCCCAGGTCACACAGAGACCCCACCGCCCTGAGCCTCCCCCTCCCCCCGATCCTAAGGTACACATTATTAACCTTCAGCCTGCTAAGGTAGCCATTTGGTACCTTAGTTGTGTTGGCTATGTGGTTAAGCGTCAGGGAGAGGGTTAAGCTAATGTCTATGTTTTGCAGCCTTCCTCATGATCTAATTCGAATGTTTATGTTATGAATAAAGCATAACTTTCTCCCAATATATATAGCTTGAATGGTCCTGCAACAGATAAAGCAATACCTTTTCTTAATGCAGTCCTTGGCTACATCAAACAAATGCAACTTGGCAACTAAAATTTTGCATAAGCTTGCCATTCAGTGTAAACAATGGCTTGATGCGTATTTTGAATAATCTCTTGTAGATACTTCATCATCATCATACTTAGCAATGCTTAGCAACAATAATTTGCAGAAAAAAATAGATAATCTTACTTGTCATAAAGGGTCTTGTTATGCCAATATCAAAAAACACTTTGCAACATGGTTTATATATATATAGTGTATTTCTGAATGATGCCAGAGTTTGTTCTGAACATAACAGAACTAATATCATCATTGTAACAGTTTTGTAGTCTTGCAATCTGATAATGTGAAACAGTATACTTAGTCTAGTAGTTTGTTGTAGATTTTTGCAAACATGATAATTCACTAACATTTCCCTGTGGTGTTCTCCCTACGTACAAGTGTGCCACCCCCCTGTCACGGAAAGAGACCCCTTGTAAAAGTTCCCATAGTTCTCGTATGGTAAGTTCTGCAGTTGTCTGGTCCCGATGTAGGGGGCGCTAGTGAGTTGCTCATGTAGGTACAGGTAGTTAGTGTTAGATTTAGCTCTGTGTTGGTGGTTAGTGCGGCTTGGTACCATTTGTTGTAGTAGGCTAGATAGGCAAAATTATAGATTAAAAGTAGAATTAAAGAAAATCTTGGTGTATAGAATAGAACCCATCTCCATTTCTGCAGCCCTTGGGCCACACAGCATAATTATTTAAAGTCAAACATGTAGAAGTGCCCACGGGTACATAAAGACTAGTTGGCCAATGTGATCACTTTTTGGTTGTCCCATAGATAGCAATTTTTCCCATTGACACAAACAATTAACTTAGTAAGAATTTTTGCTATAGTGACCATCTGTCCACATAGACCACATTTTATCAGTCCTCCGAGTGGTCTTCTTGGCAGTTTTGACTGTATATAGTATAAGTCATGCAACAATTTAGATCAGTTCTAAATTTCTCATAACCTTCATTGTAACCTTGATGCTGTGGTATGCTGCAGCTGAACCAATGAAACAACAGCAAACATAAATCAATTAACTGTGACCTTGTGGTTGGCTGTTCTCAGGAGAAGGTGGAGGAGCCGACCACGCCCACCCCAGGTGACCCCGAGGAAGCCCCGCCCACCACCTACACCACCAGTAACAAGTTCGACTACTTCCGACCTAAGGTGCAGGTAGAACTGGAGAAACCTGAGGACAGAAAGAGCATGACAGAAATCTACATCAGAGGTGACACACAATTATGTTTCCTTTCCAGAAATTTGACAAATCCATTGCAAGCAGCACATGAGTCACATGCATCATAAGTTGTCGTACAATTTTTTATGTCGAAAAATTTTCAAGTAGTCTGTGGCAAAACTAAAAGGAAACAAGGACCAAAAATGTTCTTTTCTATAAGAAGGTTGCACAACAGGAATACCTTCAGTTTGCGATTGTTGCAACAATCGTGCGTCAGCAAATGGACCCTGGAACATATTCCACCAAAATTCAAAAAGATGATAGAATTAAAGAAATTTTTGCATTATGATCTACTTGGATCATTGTGCTCATTTTCAAATATTAAGTAATGTGACCTGTTGTTTATAGTATACAAAGAAACTGTGAGAGAAAGTTTCTGACCTGTAGAATGTTGTCATGACCAATATTCTGCTATCTTTACTCCAGGCTGGAAGGTTGACCAACGTTACATGGATGTGTTCAGACTGTGTCTTCCTGCGGCAGACAAGTTGCACACTATAGAGTAAGGAAACATTTTTTACTTACATATTGTATGTAGTATTTGCTATACAGAGTAAAGTAGGAAATGCTAGAAATTGCTAGAAATCCTACTGTTAGAAACAATTGATAATTAGGTTTGTTTCCTTGTGTTTCAGTTTGTGGAATGTGGGTTTAACTGACAACACCCTGGCCCAGTTTTCAGCAGTGGCATCACAGTGTCTCAACCTCAGGTGAGTATTATGAAATAAACTGTGCACCTGTCATGACAAAAACGGTTTCTCTGATAATTCCAGAAGGAAACAATAAGGCCTTAAGAATCCCGCAATATTTGCAGTGCAAAAGAATGAAAGTAACTAAGTGACTACAGAAATTGTATACAATGTTATATAATCTGTATTTGTTAGGATTTGTCAGTGATTTCTTGTGTTATAATGTGTTACCCCAGAACTGTAAAACTGGATGGGAATCCTGTACCTGGAGAAGGCTTTCATCAACTTATAGGGGAGGACAGCATGTAAGTATGATAGGGTAGTATTGGCTCCACCTTTGAGGTGTTGCCAACAATATTTCTCATTCTTGTACGTTATACGACTTGGTCCTTGTAAATTTTGAAATTCATGGACTAAAATGTTTAGATGTATTATTTCACCATGTCATTCAAACGTACTTGTGAATGATCTGTTCTTTTGTTTGTTTAGTATATTTGACTTCATGTATATATTTAGTTTTCTATAGTATAGTATAGTATAGTATAGTATAGTATAGAGTTATATATTTACGATATATTGTTTTTTGTTCCAGGATAGTCAGTATGTCCTTGCGGAGCTGTAAGATATCAGACAAGGGTGCGGAGCTGATTGGGAAGGCGCTGTCCACGGTTAAAACGCGGAACCAGAGTCTGTGTGTTCTAAACCTGAACAGTAACCTCATCACAGATGTGGGGGCCTGCCATCTGTCAAATGTGAGTTGATTGGTGGCTCTTGTATATGTAGAGAGTCCCAGTTGGCTAGCTGCTAGCCAATCAGAAGATTTCCCTCATGCTGTTGGAAGGAAAGTTATCAACCAATCCCATCACTGCTTACAGTCAAAATGCAATGTGATTGGCTGGTAACTTTCCTTCCAAAAGTAGTGGCATACATAAGTGTGAGCCTGGTTTATGAGATGGTGTTTAGAGTTAGAAAAATTTACAATAATCACAGCCCATGTGATCATGATTGCAGCTTAAGTTTATTGATTCATTTTAGGTAAGATTTACTGTCTGTCAGTTTTTTTTTCAAACTTTCAGACATTTTTGAAATCAGAAATCATTTGCCCATTTTTCCCCCCAGGGTTTGAGGATGAACAGAACGCTGCTGATTTTGTCGGTTGCCAACAATGCCATTGGAGATGAAGGTGCCAAGCAGTTAGGAGAGGTAAGCTCAACTGGTCCAATAAAGCTTTCTATCACCTGCCATATCTTTGTACTGTCAGTCATTGTCAACTTTCCTGAACCAATCAAAATCCGTCTTAAATTATTGTTAAATTTGATTAATGAGTCTACCCAATCAGGTTGTTAGTAACTGTTTGTCCCCAAGTGATAATTTTTATGGCCTATCGTGCTGCTTGTAACATTTGTAACATAAACAAACTTCTGACCAATAAGGTTGGTTGTAACTGTTTGCCTCCTGCTGCAAAGGCCAATTGCACTGCTTGTAATGTTTCACTAACTTATTTCTGACCAATCAGGTGCTGTCCAGATTTGCTCTGACCCATGAAGAGATTGTAGAGAGGAGGAAGCTCATCTCTGAAAAAGGAACTCCTGATATCAGGATATCGGTATTTTAGAACATTTATCTATTTTGTTTTCATCATTTCTAGTGATAGTATTTAAAGCAAAATTAACTTCAGCCTCACAATTGATATTTTTCAAATTTTGAAGTAACCTTGATAACCTTCAAACAATATTACGGAAAAGTATGAGGACATGATTGAAACCAGCTTATGACTGGTCACTAAGAAAAAAGGACTAAACAACCTAATAGGACAAGCACTTGGGTTGTCCTCTTTGAGAAACTTAGAAGTTTTATAACCAATGTTAACTTTTGGACGGATTCTTACAAATTCTCCAACATATTGTGTGCGTGTTTTCAATATTTTAGTGTTGTGTTTTAATGGGGAATTTAAGATTCCTTTTTGCATACTTTCAGCCCATCCCAAAGCGATCAGAATCCCGCGATCGCCCGGTCAGTCAGAGCAGCCGGTCTCAGCTGGACAAGTCCACGGCCAAGTCTGGACGCTCCTCCTCCAAGGCGAAAAAGGTCAGTAGTTTGTCTGTGTAACAGGACAGAACATACCCCCAGTCAAAATAGACCCAATGTGTCTTCTGGCCAGGGCATATGTTACTCCTTGAATCTTCCGCAATTGCTATTTTCTTAAACAAAATTTTGTATGCTTTGAAGAGACAGCAAATGAATTATTTAATAAGGCATCTTGTTTTCACAAAATTATCACTAGTTCCTTTTTTAGATTGAAAAAATTGAATTAAAAGAACAAGAATTTTGAAATGGATTTAATTACTTGTCAAATCTGACATGTCCAATTATGACATTACTTCATTACTTTATATTTATATTACATACAGCTGTATTCATGTTACTTAACCTTCTTGCCTTTTGTCACCACAGACAATACACAATCAATGTGTGGAAATTTATAGATAAAAATGTTTTTCATTCCATTTTACAGAAGGATGACAAGGGGAAAGGAAAAGACGACAAGAAAAAAGGTAAGAAAGAATATAATATTATATGTACTGAAGATTGACTTTAAGAACATAAAAAGGTGAAATGTACTCAATTTATTTCAATTCTTAATATTTCAACACTTTCATGTCTTTATAAAATATCATCAGAACACAAAGTTGATACCAGAAGGAAAATTTGAAAACATGATATGCTACTCAGTTTTTGCTTGTTTTTGGTTGTAATGTAAAAGGAGGCTGCTCAATAAATGATTATCAATAAGAAATAATATAATTAGTAACAAGTTGATGATAAGTATTGAAATGAAGTACAATGTCATGTATATACATGAGTCCTATATAATTGTCGACACAGATGGCTATGTTCAAGCTAAAGTTTTCAGTCAGGCATAATTTGCACATGGTGATTTTACCACATAATGTATATTTTATCATAGAATTTGGTTCTGCTCTAAATACAAAATGCATGTCAGAGTAAAAGTACAGATAAACTAATGTCCATCTCTTTAATATCCTTTCGTCTTTTCTCCAAATCCCTCACTCTGTTCATCCTATGGACAACTGCACGACCATAGACGCACAACGTGGTGTCTCAAAAGGTTATATATTGGTGTTGGCTATCCTAACTTCTCTTAACCATCATTAACTTGTTAACAATACTAACTAACATTAATCAGATGAATAATTTACATCATGATATTGAAATCAATAAATGTGAAATTTGACATAAAATTGAATACAATCCAATCAAATGATCTGACATGATTTTGTGAGAGTGATCCTTTAGACTAGATAAAAGTTTTCCTATTTTTGGCATGAGATTTATTTAGAATGGTTTGAAATGCTGTGAACAAAATTATAAATCAATGATTTGATAGTGATAGAGCCTGGCAACCAATGCAATTCTTCCTTGCATTTTATCACATGATGATAATGATTTGAGAAAACACTTTTTATTGGGCAAATTATACTCCATATCTCCGTAAGTGTCAGCCATTTTGATTGGTTTTGTTTTCCTCACAGAGAGTGTTGCCAAGACAACCAAGGGCAAAGGTCGTCAGTCTGGTGGAAAGAAGGGTCCAGCGGCGGGGACCATCACTACTGAACCTGAGGTGGGCACAGGACTACTGTGTTGTTTCTAAGCTGTAGTCATGAAGGGTGTATTAGTTTACATAATGTAGTAAATGGCAGGACAGAGCTGAAGGGGTTGGTCTCTATATGTATATACATATAGAGTTCAAGTTTACATCTATATGAATTGAGTCAAAGAAATCATTGTAAAAAAGCATTATTGAATGCTTTGTTGATAAAGGCTGTCTTTCTCCATCCAGACTCCTGAGGTACAGGAAATCATCAACCCACTATTGGAGGAGGCAGAGAGTATAAATGGAGAATTGTTCATCCCTGGGAACAGAGTTCTCATCAATCTCAACATCTCCAGTAAGTACAAACACATCATCATTATGAAGGACTTAGTAGGTACTAATTGCTTTCGCCCCTGAGGCGTTGCCAAAAATGATATTAGTGAAATTACTTGGGTACACTGAAAAGTTCACAAAAATGTAAGGGACCGTACGATATTCATCGGGGGGAGGGCTGGTGCATTGGAAGTCGGATCAAAAAATTTTTTGATGGCCCTCCCCGCCATCTCAAAAAAATTTAACGTGACCCTCCCCCTCCTGAAAAAAATCAACATGACCCTCCCCCCGACAGGCATCATTAAACAGGTAGAAAAACAACCGATAAAATAATCTTAATACAACATGTATAGACGTCAGGGCACAAGGGCGCCGGCCAGTGTTCTCGCCAGGATTTTTTCACAGCGTCGGGGCAGGGGTCTGGGGGCATGCTCCCCCGGGAAAATTTGGATTTTCAAACCCTCTAAAACAGAATTTCCTGCAACTTGAGAGGAAAATTATGCCCTTGAGATTGGATGCCGGTTGCCTTTTTTACTCCCGTTTTTCAGTAATCGACGTCCGCCCTCTCCCCAAAAATACGTTATAACTATAAGCTCGGGGAATCAGCAGTCCGTGATCTGGCCCGGGTATTATTTGTCCAGTCATGTCTATATGAAAATTTTGGGGTTTTGATGCTTCCAAACAGGGCTCTAGCCAGTGAGTTCGTCAGCCCATGGAAAAATCCTGCCAATTTTTTTCCGGCATTGAATATTAAAAGAATGCCTACCTCGTGTGATCGATGTTGCGCCCTCCCGCATCAAATGCTAGTAGTTTTTCCAGAGGATAGAATAAACGGCGCCATCACACCTTGTGTTTTTTTCTATTTTGCCCGATGATTTTACTCAAATTTATCGAATCGGTCGGGTTTTACAAGGCCGCGACGTCATTTTCCATGAGCGTGCTTTTGTTTCGTGCGACCTCAGGTAACCCCGTTTTCGGCGTGAAATCTTTGGCTCACCGCTGGATTTCTTTTTACATAGAGTAGAGTAGACCAAGAACGTTATACATTATACGAAGGAGGGCGATCTGCTGCATCTTTGGCAGTGATCAGTGCTGGTGTAGTCTTGAAGGAGTAGCCAGAAGAGACGTGCTGGGCGCTGCGATCGACAGTCCGTCTGGGGAGGGGGGCGTGCCGCGGCATGTGCTACGGACGCCAATGCCAGTGCACAGCCGACTCGATCGACACTTGACAACAATATTGTGGCCCCTTTTTCTGCCGCAAATTTTGTCTTTTTGAAACAAAAGAAATGTTTTGAATAAAAAATAAAGTGTATAGTTTTGGATTCTTCACGTATTTACCGTGCACCGCTTTTGTAACTTAAATATTTTGGGAAACTCAGCCGAGCCGATTGCGTCTTTCCAGAAAAAAATAAGTCTGTAGACGGAATGACGTATGCCTGGCAGGAACACTGGTCCAGGGCAGCGCCACTTTGGGGGGCCTAGGGGGGCAAAGCCCCCCGGAAGCTCTTGCATTTTAGGCTATTCAGAAGGCTTATTTTATCAGTTTTAGGGCCATGTCAAGATATCAAAACAAAAAGAGTATAAAAAATTCTTTCAAAAAAATTAACATGGCCCTCCCCCCTATCTAAAAAAAATTAACATGGCCCTCCCCCCACCTCAAAAAAAATTAACATGGCCCTCCCCCCCTAACGCACCAGCCCTCCCCCCCTGATAAATATCGTACAGTCCCTAATGTAGTCTAAAGGGAAGTGTTTTATCAGCACCTGGAGCTTTTAGACTGTAATAAAAAATATAAGGGGTCCATCACGGTGTGAGTGGAGCATTGTACCTAAAGGTGGTTTACTGGTTTTGTGGAACAAAATAAACAAACAAAATTTTAATGCCTACATTCATGATCCTTGTGTTGTGTAGGAAATAAGATCGGAGAGGCGGGGCTGAAGGCACTTCTGAAGGGGATCCAGTACCAGATCACATTAACCATGCTGGGATCACGGTCCAGTGGTACAGGGCTCATGAGGCTATCTCTACAGGTGAGGCATTTCTTACCTGCACCAACAAGGTGATGTTTATACGCTGTTTGTGTTTGTATTTGTGTCTGTGGACAGCAGCAGCTGAACTAGAAATTGAGGTTTGGGTCCCCTAGCATTTAAGTGCAGGGGCTGATTTTGTTTGAGGCTAATAGAACAAGTATACTCAAGAGCTGTGAACAGATTGTCATGGTTTTTGAATGACGATCCTCTTTGGAATGATGAAAAAATCTTTTTATGTATTAAAAAGCAATGACTTTACAAATCTACTGCTCTATTCCATCTTGAGTACATCACAGTGTATGTGATACTGTGATAGTTACCTTTACCTCGAACTGTTTCTAAGCATAACAGTCCAGGTAATTCTGAGAACTGATGGCCAATTGTCTTTAAAAGTCTGTCAAGTTTTATTTTAAATGACATGCTTAAAGGAGCATTATCACTTTTGTCCTTTGATAAAGCAAAGAATTGTGTGATTGCTGTTTTTTAATGTTTCCATCGTGCATTTTGATGGTACTTCTTTTAGATTAATGGTTTTACAAATTTTCTCAGAAAAATGGATTTCCTCCCGACCATGATCTGTACATGAAGATCCAAGAATTGATGGTGACCAGAGACCCTCTGTACAAGCCTCCTGCCAAGTCTCCTGACGAGGACTCCATCTCACAGACTACTGGGGTGTAGAAATACTGCTGGGCTGCAAGAAAGACTGCAGAGCAAGACTACAATGTTGGATTTCAAAATGATGCATACTGGCACTAACATGACCAATGCAGGTGTAACAGTGCAGAATGTACCCCTGGCCAGAATGTACCTTGGTGTATTATAGCTACGAGTACATTTTCGCCTGTTACACCCCATACTGCATGTGCATTACAAAATATTTTGTTTGTTGTGTTAAGTGATCATGTTACCTCTCTGTCACTCAATGGTAATAATTTTTGTGTGTGTGTATATTATAATGTGTATAAAAAAAGAAGAACTTTTAACAGACTCTTTGTGACTTTTGTATGTCATATTAAAGACTATTGACTCTATTTTTCTGTTGTTAAGAGCACCAACATGATATTGATGTGTATTTGTTTGAATTGTGAGCAAGAGTTACAAACCTACTAAACAGATGTATTTTTAAACTGTTTTTAAGGAAGACTGTATTTTGGACTAGTGAGTGTGCAATACTGGAAACAGGGAAAGTTGTTCAAATGCTGTTTTTGTGGAAAAGTTACATTGTCAATTTTGTTGTTGTTTCACACATGTACATTATACACAGTAAATGTACAAAAAGATGCTGCTTACTCAGTTTATACTGTAGAAACACTGTTATTTATGACAAGGATACCAGAAATTTGGAGTCTGTTGTAAAGATTTTAAAGATACATGCATACACTGTATCGCCAAACATCATTGTTTATTGCAGTTTTGATGCTGCATTGTAACTTTTGCTGCAGATGAGTCATACATTTTTTAGCAAGATCAATTTGTAGTTAGTTGCATTTGAAAAGTTTATCTTATTTTTATTTAAAGCTTTCATTTTCAAATGTTAATGTTATATGTTTGTGTTTTAGCAGTTGTAAATACAAAACAAACAGTTACACTTCATTTTCAAGATCAAAGTACAAGTATGAAATAGTTATCTCTATATGCTGCCAAATAAATATTACATTTGTAACGTTATATCACTTTGCATGTTGGCTATTAAAACACACCAAACTTTCAGCTTGTCCCTGTTCTTTGTGTCATCTTTTCCCTTATTCAGCTAACTTAAGGTAATGATATAGAATGTTGTATCTTTTCATTATAATGGTGTATAATGAAATCAAATATATGGTGGTTTGGAACATATCGGATATTAAACTTAAAGTTCGTAAGATGAACTTTTATTTGACTCCTTTGTCAGAACACCAAAAAACCAAACCACCTATCTGTACTTGTTATCAGAGTCGCTAGGTGGCGGTACTGCATGGACCACTGTTAGCGTCTCTGCGCAAGTCACGGTCTGATTGGTGGAGGGAAATTTTGAAACGGGCGACTCGTTTCTTTGTTCTCGGCTAGACTGTAAATAGTTTTAGCAGCAGTTTCTAGGTTAATTTTAGCCACTAGGTCATAAGATAGGCACTACTACACGATGATATCGCGATCAGAGAGCATAAAGAAATCCTTCAGGCGGCGGAGGAGCTTGGTGACCGCAGCGGACGACCAGGCGAGCCCGGCGGCGGTGGTGAAGAAGCCGCCCCTCCGCCGGCGTCCCTCCCTCGCCTCGATGCAGGAGCTGCGCCAGAGCGTCCGACTCAAGCTGGACGATCACAAGAGAAGACACAGAAGTCTGGTAGAAGTTGGCAGCGATGAGGAAATACCAGAATCTCCACCAGATCAGAAAATCACAGGGTAAATGATCGAAAATGTTTAAAAAATTCCATGTTTATATGCCCCCCTCCCACTGCAGCATGTTTTGGGACGCCCAGGGTTTATTTATTTTTCGAATCTTACAATACAAAGCTACATGTTTTTCCCATTGTTTAATGGTGTAGAAGAAAACAAACTGCAGTTCGGTAGATTACAAACACCACCACAACATCAGGTTTCAAAAATATTTACATCAGGTTGAAGAATATTCCTGGAGTTCTATAACGTTAACGTTTTACATGTTCACCTACGGACATGTAAAAACCACACCCTTAGGTTAGAACTTAGGGTTAGGGTTACAGGACTCTAGGTAATTATCTTCAAGTAGATGTAAGGTGGAAAATGTTTTGCCCGCATCTTATCATTGGTGTTTTAGCCTAAAACTCGAAACAACCATGAACACTTCATTCTCTCCCGATTAGTAAATCCCCACAATTACAAAAATTTCCCCATTTCTGAAAGTGATTATGCAAGTCTCTTACTAGTAATTGTCTTGCCTATTATGAATATAATGCAGTCTTCTTTATTATAGAGGCAATATGATCTTATCATGTTTGAACTAAGTTGAACTTTTCCGTTGTAAACCTCATGAACATGACTTGTTCCAGTATGAAACCAAGGTTTGTCCGTCGCCCGTCCCTAAGAAGCCTGAAAGCCAGTCTACCCTACAACCTGCGCATGAGACGCCAGCCCAGCCTGGTAGAGGCCGTGGACGAAAAGGCCAGTCCCGTGGTCGCCACTTCGGCCAAAGTCCGCAGACGTCCGTCCTTCAAGATGATTCGCAACCAGCTGGCCGAGCGCGGCGTCGGGAGGGAGCTGTCCGGACTGAAAAGGAAAGCGAGCAGCGTTGTTCGAGCGGCTACAAACACGCTCGGAGCATTGCCAAATGTAAGTACACAGGGACTATGGTACTAGACGTCATTGGGGGCAATCTCCAGATCCCTGGCCCTGATAAGATTTGAAATGTCTGTGAAGTGTGATGCTGATAGAGAATTTAGTTTAGAAAATAAGAAATTAACAAACGTTACCTGTTTGTCTTACAATTGCACAACAGGGTTCTAACCAGTTAGCTGGGGCAACGATCGCAAGGAGAAAATCGTAATTTTATTTTCTCTGCGACCTTGGGGCGGGCCCCATTGGGCTAAACGGTATTTGCGTATCCGTTCCGTGGAGATACCCCTTCCTCCGTTTTTTTGCACGTCCCTGGCTTCCCTGGAGTCTTGCACACTGCACCGTGCCGTTCGCGATCTCCGCTTTCCCCAAAGTAGCCCGAAAGGCGATCTTTGTCAACGGATCGCTATGCCTAAGTCATACCGCCCGCCATCTTGGAACACTTCATAGATCTTTGTCGATGTTCGGGACAGGCTTCGCCAACGCTCCGGAGCCTTTCCGGCTATTCCCGAAGCGCCTCCGACCATAGCCGGAAAGGCTTTGGACATCGACGAAGATCGACGAAGTGATCCAAGATGGCGGTCGTTGCCCCAGCTACTAACCAGTATGTTATTCTAGTGTAGAATAAACATTATCTTTCAAATGGTTAAAATTTGTAGGAATCAACCAAATTTTCTCAGTATGATAAATTGATATCTACTGCTGGTTATTCTTTTTCCTGGATTTCTTCATGTTACGGCTTGATTTCTGAAGTTATTGCATTTTGCTGTTGTCCCCAGAAATTCAACATAAACAACCAGAAACGCCAGCGGTTGGTCGACACGTGTGAGGTTTCCTCACCGGACACGACGGTCGGTTATCGCTACAGGTCAGTTCGACAAACTGTGTTGTAAAAGAGTATCTGTGCTTTGAGTTTTTGCCTTCATATAAAATATACTGTAAATGCAGAAATATTCGCGGTGGATTAATATTCGCGGTTTTCGCGGCGGCCGCTTCACCGCGAAATTAAATCCACCGCGAATATTTCGTCTGCTGGCGCCGCCTAAGGTGCCCCTTTTCCGCTCCATGTACATACTACTACTGTCTTTGTCACTGTATAATGAAATGTTTGACATACTTACTACGGTGAAGACACACATGTAATTTTTTCATACGACCAACTGTATTACAGTACTGTACCGTATGTTCACCATGATACAAAGGTCGTACTACTGTATACTATTACGTATTGAGAGGGTAGATACGATTAGATCAGTAACAGTGGCTCACGCAAGAACAAGTCAAAAGCATGGAAACTGTTCTATCCGTCTGTATAGGACCCTTACCGGGTAACCAGCAAGTGTTTTCCGACTGGCGGTTTGTAGAGGCGCCGGGTTTTACACGGCAGTTCGTGACTACAGTGCAGTGCTGAAAATGCATTGAATTTCGCGGGATGGCGCTACCGCGAAATTAAATCCACCGCGAAATGTCCATTTTGCCGCTACCGCGAAATTAAATCCCCGCGAAATTAAATGCATTTACAGTAGTTAAAAGTGTCATATTGATGTCAATGTCAGGGCTCGAAGTTAACTATGTCCCGATGTCACGGGGCCACTAAAATTTAGGCCGGGACAACTGAAAAATCTTTTTGGGACACTTTGGGGACAATAGGAAAATAATCAATGAATCAACATCAGAATGTCCGATCTCCCCGCGCCCGCGGTTGCCAGGCGTGCGTACTCTGACTTACAGTTGTTGTAATACATAATTTCTGAAAATAGGGTTGGGACAGTCCATCCTCACTTCGGGACAGTTGAAATTTATTTTTGGGACAATGCTGGGACAGTAGGAAAAAAAGTTAATTTTGAGGCCTGCAATGTACATGTATGGTGCTGATTACTTTGGAGGTGGTGGAGGAGGTGTTTATGGTGGTGGTGGTCTGAAAGATGTGTTATTCCCAAATGACGTTGTTTTCCTTCGAATCTTACTGTTTCCCACCCCGCCGCTAACCTCCTCCTGACCCCAGTATCCTAACTCAACCCATAAACAGGACCATACGGAACCCCTCCCCCTTCACCCCTGTACGACAAAGTAGTACGGCCCAGCGGCGGTCGGTACGGCGCAGCGCTCGCAGGAGGTCGCGGGCATCAGCCACTCCCTCCGCCAGTCCTGCGTCTCTATTGGCCACTCCTGACGGGCCTTTGACACCAATGAGGTTTGTTTGTCTGTCTGTTTGTAAATAGTAAAATACATTTGAATTTGTACATCCCCTTAATCATAAAAGGTGTATTCAAAAATTGTAAATCCTTTCAAAAATTGTAAAGCCAATGTGTACTGTTGTAACATCCTTTACAGGTTCAGACCTTACATCTTATACCTGCTCATACTCATGGTAGTATTGATACATAATGATATGTCAGTAAAATGATGAAGTGTCATTTTTGGCCATCAGTAATTTACCTGACAAATAAGGTATATGTGTGCCTGAAAAAGAGCTAATGTGTTTTTCGAGCCTAAATTTTGGTTGTAGTTTGGATGTTTCACTGGTACAGGTGCAAGAGCACGCAATGATATGTATGATGTGCACTACCAGGATGATCCAACAGGAGGCTCTGTCCAACAGGGCCTGTTACATCAAGTTTGACAGCCCAGGGAAGGATCTAGACCTCACCTTCAACAGGACTGTCTCTAACGTCTCCACGGAGCTCAGCAGAGCAGACGACCCTAAATGTGAGTCCCAGTTTATTTCAAACTCCATGGAGCTTTAGATGCTTGAGACTTGTAGTTAAGTTGTAGCATGAAATCCAGCCATTTTGAACTTCTCTCAAACTGTTGCATTTCAGTAAAGGTTAGAGCAAACTGAAGCTGAAGAAGCCTGGATCTTAGGCTACAAAAAAACTGTTAACTCATCTAAGTATGTGGGGTACTCAAATTTCACTGCAAGATGAAAAGAGTTTGCTATATCTTTGAATTTGCGACAGAAACAATGGTAGCAACATAATCACTGAATGGAAAGTAGAACAGAGCCACCACAACACATTCTGAATTTCAGTACAAAACACAGTCAGTGAAAATTTTGCAAAATTTTTGTTTTAGCTTTCAAACATCTTTTAAAATTTATCTTTTTTCTACTTTCAGCCATTTCCCTGGATGAAGCTGTGATCTGTAATCTGATGACCAAGCTGAACTCAAAAGTGTCCGTCAAAGACAACTGAGACCGCAACACAAGGGGTGATACATGTACACAGTGTCTTCTATCTAAATTTCATCTTCTATCATCTATGTACTCTGTCTTTGGGCCAACCCTCATGTCATTCCTCAAAATCATGCCAAGAATTAACAAACGATTTATGTAATATGTTACATAATCTTACTGGACTGTGTCAAATAGTGCCAGGCATTTGCAAAGTTGTGCCAATCAGTATTTTGCTTAAAAATGGCACGAAATTGAACTTGTATCAAACTGAGTATGTAACATTCTGTGCATGGCCATTTTGTTTGGCTCATCTAGGATTTGTGTGGAAATGTGTAAGTGTGACTGCAATGGATGATTGCCATAGATTTAGAAAGTTAGTGCAATTTCCTAACACACTATGGCACATTCCAGTGAGATACCAGCTGTAGCACTTTCTCAAAATGTGCTGTTTATCTAAGTGTTATATCTCTCTGTCAGTCATAGATATAGCAAAATCATTAAAAATTAGGGGTAGTCTCCACGCTGTCACCATGACATATTTTTTGTCAAACCTCCAACATTTCTGTCTCTTATATGTTGTTACATTATTTTGTGTTTTGTATCTTTAAACAATATCGGTATGTGAGAAACGGAAAATGTCATTAATGTGGCCAAAGTCTTTAACTGGTTCAACAAATATTGTTCAAGCTTGCTCTATTTTGTACCACTTAATAGAATTGTATGTACATGTATTGTTTTTAATGTTTTTCACTTTTTGTTGCGTCTTGCTAAAATGCTGCCAGTTTGTTTGGATTATCCAAACAGTGCATATATAACGAATAACGAATAATAATGTCTGAAATCCGCTTGCTTTTAAATGCCAAGTCAGCTTGATTTAATTACATATCAATCATGGAACTAACGACAATTATGGTATTATGGTATTATGATTTGAGTTTAAATCAGTACAATGAGAATTTGATATGAAAATCTTTCTGGTGGAAGAAGTTATATCTGTTGCTAACCGACGTCTTTCTATAAAGGTTTTATTTTTGTAACACATTTGTATTTATCAATAACTTCTCATGCTACCTAAAACTAATGATACATATATCTTTTTTATATCATCAACTCAATTTTTATAAGAGTAGGCCTAGGAAAAATTGTGTTTCCAATTATGCTCCTTTAAAAAGATTAGGGTCAGTGGGTAGACTTGTTATAGTCTTCAAAAATTGCGGCCTAGAACTACTACATTTTTGCAATGTACAAAACAGCTATTCATGGAACAAGCAAAAGTATATTGATAAATTGACAATGTGTAGCACAAATTGTATTTTCCAATTTATCAATAAGTATAAATTGTATTTATCAAACTGTTGAAAGCCCTTATCAGTTAACAGTGTGAAATGCAATAAGTTTTCATGCAGAAATTAGAAACAAAGAGCTGACTAAAAATGGCAAAGGTTGGCAGGTTTTTGCTTGGGTTGTTTGGTAAACCGGAAACACATTTCTTGCATAGGCCTTATATATAGACAACTATATAGCCAACTAACGGGACATCTCATGTACATTGTATACTAAAATAGGATAATACAGGGTATACCAATTCTATAGCCAGACTGAATACTTAGAATAGTGTTAAAGGCAACATGTTCTAAAATACACCTGCAAGACTTTTGAGCTGTGCAAAAATTTTGATTGTATTTTTATGATTTACATGGCTGCACAAAGAAAGTTCGTAAAGTCTAAAAATTGTTTTGGTCACTTGCATTTGAAAGTACAGTACTAATTTTGAGTCTCTTAGCGTATCTCTTAGCAGAAGTTTTAAAACTGTGCACATTATGACAAAAGTTCTGCTGTTTTAAATGACATAGTGTAAATGTAGTCTTACCATATGCATGTAACTACGCTGTAGTATGAATGTATACCTCACTGTTTCACCACTTCTACACTTACACTTTAATGTTGGATCAAAGTTGAACTGCAATTTCCAACACAAAATTTGGGCCTATCCAATTTTTTACTGTCCAGTATTGTCCAGGAATGAGCAATTCACTATACCCTGTCATGTTATGTACTAGATGGAAGTTAGATCACATGAACATGTGCAACTAAAGATCCCACCATTCACAGAGTCACGTGTTTTATCTACACAACGTGACATCACAGAAGCAGTGGATTGCTTATTCCTTGACAAAGACTGGAATTGGACAGTCGAGAATTTGAGTAAGTCCAATTCTTGTGTTGGAAATAACAGGTCAACTTTGATTCTACCAACACAGATGAACTTTCGTGTTAAAGTCCAGTGCATTGTGCCATATGTACAGTACATGTATTTTCTGTCATGACAGATCTAACAAATCTAGGAATAAAGTCTAATTGTTACTACTGCTTAGTTTTGTTTCATTTTAGTTGTTTGAAATATGAGTAATATTTCTTACTTATCAGTGCAATTCATATGCAATTCACTTTTGAATTTGTGTCCTCATATGATACCACGGCACAAGTGGTAGTGCAACCCCATTGGATCAAAATTAGGCATGGAAAATTTTTAAATCTAGATCGGCTGATGCTATTTTCTGCATTTTGAGGGGCAAATTTTGCTTGTAGGCTATGCTTCGTCCTATGACTTCCGATTTTTGTCCATCATAGAGGACAGAATGGGCAAAATGTTTGACTGTCCCCAGCAGCAAAATTCTGTCAAAGGACTTAAGAATGGACGCTGGCTAGAACCCTGGGTGTAAGCCTCAAATCTCTGCACGTAAAAGAACCCAACACACTTATCAATAAGAGTAGGGGTGACCCAGTGTCCTGCACAGAGGAAACTAGTGTCATACTCCTTCACCAGTAGTTTAATGGCTCTGGTTTCCTCTGCTTTTGGTTCCCTTTGCTCTTCTGTCAACCCACTTACATTCCAGTTTTAGGTGGGAAAATCCCTTTAACAGACCAGTGACGCAGACTTAAACTGGGAATGACGCAGCATATTTGTTTAACACGTCTTTGTTCTTTATTTACCAACGTACAAAGGACTTATTTGCTCTAAGCTGACAAACACACTAGTAGCTGAGAGCCAAACTGATCAATAATAAGCGACAGGCAACAGTCCAGATACAGCAACAGACTTTGAGGGTAAAAAGTCGTACTAGTGAGGCAGTGAATGTGGAAACATTCTCCTACAATGGAGGAATCTGCAACAGGAAAAAGACAACATGACACAAGCATTGTGGAAAGTATGGAACCAGCAGAACTGGCTAGCCAGGACTCTGTGACCAAAGTCCAGATGGCACTTGGACATGACTTACCTGACGGTACAGCTATGCCAGAGAATATGGAAGATATCATGGAGGAAGCACAAATCCTACCGTTGGACAGTAGTGGACAGGACTTTGCTAATGCAGGGATGAAGGAAGAACCTGTTCCTTATGATTGCAAACAGGACAGGAGAAAATCCACCCAAAGAAGAACAGCTGGAAGGAGCCCCAGTTTTAAGTCTCGCTTTTGCGTGCTTTTATGAAAAGTGCTGTACCATTTGTATTGAAGGAAGAATTTGAATGGAACCGTACAATTCCATCGGAGTCACCATGAAGAGGACCGAGTGTAAATGAGTAAGTACCACATTTATTTAAGTTTGATAATATTCTACCTGTATTAAAGTTACAACTCAAGCATCATAATTCAAAGTTAGGATGTAAAAAAATCAAAGCTGAACTAAATGCTGATTATTATAAACACCTGAATCATTCCTCTTAGAATACGAATAAGCAATTTGTACTCTTAGCAATGTCCAAATGGTGTCATCTCTAAAAATAGAACAATGTGTGTAGAACTGGCTGTTGGTTTAGTGTTAAAACCTACTGTATTCTTTTATCTCACAAGCCACTTTCCAGATAGTATAACTACTAGATCTGCCACTAATCCATTGTCTTATTAGTCTTCACCATTTCTGTGACTGTGTGTTTTTCAGTTTAGAAGCTAGTTTCCCTGCCACTGGTGTACAGTTGTTTACCCTGCATGGACATTAGTGACTTCACCCAACAAGCCAAGCATCTCCTACTGAGTTCATCTTAAGTTAGAAGGAGGTGGAAACAGGAGATGGCGGTAAACACTGGTTTTTGAGAGTTCCATAGTGATAATTTGGCAGTCAGAGGAAGGAAGCTGTGGCTGTAGAAGGACTGTATCTGTATCTATATAGCCGGTATAACCGCCCTTCGGCGTAACACACCAGCTTCGCAGGCAAGTGGCGCGACAGCAGCTGGTCATATTACACTGAAGGACCCATCACACCTAACTTTAGCACATCTATCTGCAAGCGTTCTTTAAAACAATCCAGAGAAGATGCACCTACTGTGCTTAGTGATAACAAATTCCACTCTACGATAGTTCTGGGAAAATACAAATTTTTGGACACATCAATCCTAGGTTGGTAACTCTGGTACTTGAAGTCATGGACTTTGAGACAGTACTGGTAACTGAACAGTATAATGATGTGAGTTAGAAGAAAACCTGGTATAATGCTAAAAGGCTCTCAATGGAGGGACAAGTAGTTAAGTTTCAATTTGAAAAAAAAACATGCTTACCTTTACTTAGTGTACAGAGTGTACACCATTTCTACAATAACATAATGTGTACATATGGTTAAGAGATGGATAGGATACACCAGATTTTAAGTGATCAATGCTTCAGTATACCAAAGACAGCAAACAAAAATTAAGATAAAAAGAGAGTACAAATAGTACAGTTCCTTGTAAGAACCACTGTTTATTTTTATAAACAATTAAAGTTTTACAATAGAAAATAAGGCAAACTATCATAAAACCATTTTGTAGTCATTAAAACAATCCTAAATCAGTAAAATGTCTAGAAATACACAGATTACAAATGAAGCGGTATTGTGTCTGATACAATATGATTTTATGGGGAAAATCAGTGATTTAATTATTGCAAAGAAGACTCTGACGTCTTAAATAGCATATTTAGCGCAAATGTTACATTTTGCTGTATGTCTAACAAGATAGTGATAAGTGTAAATAAAATAAGGTACTATTGGCTCCACCCTTGGGGAATTTCCAAAATATACCTAACTATTTGATGCTATTGTTGAGATATTGCACAAACATGTTGGCTAGTTTAGCTGTGTCATCCACAGGGTGCATCTTGGTGTAGGTTATGAACTGTCTGCGATGTCTTCTAAGTTCCGGGGCACTCACCACATGGCTCAGGTAGATGTGAGCTTTGGTTAAGGAAACAAGAAAAATTTTCCAAGGAGATATTTCTTGTTTCTTTTCTGTACTTATTGTTCATACAAGAGAATGCACAAATAAGCTACCTAACAGGGTAATACACTGATGTCAAAGTATGAAGATATGTTTTGTAGAATCTGATTGATCATGGCAATTTAAAACAAGGACACTGTTTTGGTCATTTTTCTTCATCATAAGTTGGACCTGTGATATTCACTGCAACATTACTGTGTCATTAGAATGTCTCAAATATGCGGACTTCCCAACACGGCCTGAGTTGGTCAAAGAGTTATTGGTAAGCTACTAAAAACTTAGCTACATAGCTGTATAGGGAACTTCATTTGGCTTTCTTGTGTGATGTTAAATAATGCTGGAAATGTAAACAAGTGACACAAAAATGTTGAAAATAAGTTACAAATGTGCAGAGATTTTTAAATTCTATATTTATAGTTTCGGTGCCAAAAGTCTACAATACATAGCTTATGCTTTATCCATATGGGAGGGACCTTAAACTTTTGCTCACAATGTATGACACTGCAGAGGCAAACTATGAACTGGACTATACAATTGTCTAACACCTGGAAAGGATATTTTGTCTGCAGCTCCTGGTATGTAGATGTGGTCTCCTGGAACTGCCGTCTTCTGGGCATCAAGTAAGGTCTGAAAAAGAGATGACAGAGGGTTGGCCTAAACAAAGATAGTTTGTGTCTGTGTGTGTGTGTGTCTGTGTGTGTGTACCAAAATCCAGGCATCAATTATCAAATTTAAACTGTTAAAAGACTGCATACTTACATTAACGACCTCCTGGGTGATCTTGTCAAGCTCATGTAGAAAGTTGGTAGATGACAGGGGTTGCTGTGGACAAATACAACATCACATTTGTAAACAGTTCAGAAATGTGCCTAAAGGGACAATAGAATAGCCTCCTTTACAAATAAGATAAAATATATGTAACAAAAACTAATAATAAAACATGTATGTTAATTACGAAGTAAATGAAGGACTACCAAGAAACTATAATATTTTTCTACTAAAATAGCTTGATTCACACATTCAATTTACATGGAATTCTGCAACCTTTCTTCTATACTATTATACTGCGGAAGTAATTATGGAGATATTTTACAGTAGTTTAAGCTACCTTGTTCATTATGTTCATCATTCAAAGCTGCTATCTTTCTTAATTCTTATAAGCATATCTTTTTCAAAACTGTGTTTTACTGGTAATTGCCTTTAGACTTAAGATCATAAGATCATTAACAACAGTATGGACGATACCTACAGTTTGTGTAGAGGCGTTTGGGGGAGGGGCCTTCCTGTGGAAGATAGCATCACAGATGTCCTGACATGGCAGCTCATCGTCTGTCTGGATGGTGAAGAGAGGACAGTCCCACCTGTGTCTGGAGTCCGGGGCTTCGAATCTCATCACAAGTCCGTCAAATCTGTACAAAACAGGATAAGCTTACTGGTGCTGGATGTGGGCTGTACCAAGCCTTCAAGGGGTGGGTTTTGTTCCAATATAATAATACCTCCAGTCCTACAACTTCATTCTGGATACTACTACCTGTACATACTACAGAATGATGTCCTCTCAAAAAATATAGAAGTTACAGTACGTACAAGGTAAGTGAAACAGACTGTTCAGAGAAATAGCAAGCATGATGCTTTTTTGTCAGCTATGTCAAGGAGGTTAAAAAACATTTTTTTAACCTCCTTGGCTATGTGGGCTCTCTACGGCTTGCATGTTTAGCTAAGCACACTGGATCACCCCTTCTCTTCAAAGTGTGTTAAGTTCTTTTACATGAAGAGGTTTGACACTGAGGCTTACAACTGAAGCTCCCTCATACTGGCTTTGTGTCACCATCCCAAATATCAAATGTTATCCCGTACAACACGTCCGAGCTGGGGTTGACCCTAAACATTGCTAGAATTGAACTCCGGCTCATGGAATTGATCCAAGCTGTATTGACAGTTACTGTATTAGTCCATGGCTGAACCAAGGTGTAGAAGTAGAACTAACATTTCTTGTGTATACTGCTCTGACAGCTCCCTCTCCTGGTTCCATTGTGAGGCCACTGGTGGGTTGATGTCACAGTGGATCTGGAAACAACACAGAACTACATAAGATGGTATAATTGGCTCCAACCCTGAGGGGTTGCCAAAAACAATGCTACAGAAAAGTCTTGGAGAACACAGATGTAACCAAGGAGGTTGAAAATCTCCTTGATGTAATAATGGCTTTCAAATAAACAAGAGAATCTTAACAAAATTGATGTATCATTATTAATGTGTATCATATTTGTGAAGTGCTGTCTCCGATCAGATGAAAGGAGTGGAGACCATACCACCTTCCTACATACAGCAGACATTACTCCTCACATCTGCTTGAAGATTAATTTTTCTTTATCACAAAGCCATTGAATGATGAATATAGCATTACAGAGCTTTTCTACTCTTGTTGATTAATACTAGTACAG
Source organism: Branchiostoma floridae (assembly GCF_000003815.2). Taxonomy (NCBI): domain Eukaryota; kingdom Metazoa; phylum Chordata; class Leptocardii; order Amphioxiformes; family Branchiostomatidae; genus Branchiostoma; species Branchiostoma floridae. The sequence continues at coordinate 10,699,806 of NC_049981.1, forward strand.
TCATGTTTAGTTTACATGTGATATAAAAGGAACTTTTAAGATGATTCTAAAAATATAGGTTGAAGATTGAAGAGAGAGTTTTTTGCCTTACCACACAGTGTGGCGTCTGCAGAAGTTTGATAAGACAGAACAGCTCATATCTGTAACCTGTAAAAAAGAGATGACCATAAGTTATATAAAAATAACAGGGAACTCTTAGGACCCCTGAGCTAAACATCTGAAATACTAGAAAGGTAACATTTGCTGTCAAATACACAATGTTTTTCACATGGTCTAGCCTAAAACATTTACTGGTCTGTTTATTCTTACACATTGATATCTGTATGACAATCAACCCCTCCAGCTCTGTCCTGCCACTTGCTACATAATGTAACCGAACACCACAGGGTGTCTGCTATATTACCAGTAACCATGGTGAGACAGCCATTTGACTCAGGTCATTGACCTTATTTGCTTGGAATCGGAAGAATATGTTTCTCTTCCGTGAAGGTACATGTACAAGAATTACATATCATAATCTTGCAAAACACAGTTCACACAGGTAGGTTAGCTCACCTTTTATGTAGTTTAAAGAGTCTAGGATCACAACAGTTTCTTTGGTAAGTTTTCTGCGAATGAGAAAATACACTTTTGTTTGATTTCACAAAGCAAAATATCAGTACCACTAATTGATAATTGATAACATTTCCTCTATTGACATTACACAATTCAAATTTTGTCATCCCAAACACAAACTGTTACAGTAACTGCAGCAGGATATGATAAAAATCATAGATAACGTTAATGAAAGTAAATAAGGGCCTTGCGGACATTAAAGACTGACTTCTAACAGTAACATGGACTAATGGACAACATTGTGGACTTTTCTTCTCATTTTATCTTGCTGTTAAAGACATTCGCGGCATGATAGAGATACTGGGATCAAATCCCCCCATACTTACTTCTCTGTTGCAGACTTCAGCTTGGCTCTGGCATCTTTTTCTTGTCTAGAATCTAAAAACACAATGATAAAACAAAAATCAAATTATTTCGTGTCAAATTTGTGAAATAAATCTGAGTACTCTTTCAACCTCGTTGGTAAATCTTTAAAACTATAACGTTATAATAAAAATCAAATGTAAACCAAATGTGCCCCCCTCCCCACCACCACGACATACCTGCATACACGGCGTTTTTGTCGATACCAACACTTTCGTCGCTTACGACGTGCACGGGACGGTCGGTCGTACTTTCGATGTGATTTTTTAACTCCTCAACTCGTCTACTTTTCCCGCAACAAGGGATGCCGCACAAAACTACAAGCGGCATGGTAGCACTGCCACACACAGCTCTGCCCAGCAGATATTACTTGCACTTTTCACATATTCCGCTAGAGGTCTCTACTGCACTGCATAGCATTGACCTGTGACCTTACCCCTATTTGCATGACAAATCTCAGACAGAAAGCTTGCAAAATTTTTACGGTCCGTATCAAAAGATGCACCTACTGTAACGCATGAGTGAATCAGATAAAATTAATGTTTGGCTTGTGAGCCCAACTTCTTGATATCACCAACGTAAAGTAAATTGCTAGAAAAGCGGTGGATACTGAAAGGGGTCCACACACTGTGAGACAGAACAACGCAGTTGTCATATATTAAAAGCTATCAAAATAGATAGTGGCTCGATGGCTGTGAACATAAACGGGTGGAGTGTAACACTATGATGCAGTTCAGGCCTCGAGCAAGGTAGCTGTGGAGTTACTGAAATGTCAACCAGGTAAGTTCTTTTTTAAATTGTAAATACTGTGTATACTGTAACTGTTAGATGCATCTTAAATTCGCAGGGATTTAATAATTTTGAGTTTTTTTTGCGGTGGTTTTAAGTTCGCGGTCGCACCAGGCACTGTAGTCTCTAACTGCCATGGAAAAATGTTTGCGGTGGTTTTTAATTCGCTGTTAAGCGGCCACCGCGAAAACCGCGAACATAAAACACCGCAAAAGTTTCTGCATTTACAGTATCATCTTACACTATGTAACGTTATATATTCTTAAGGTATTTGTAATCGTTACTTAGTAGTACTTAATTAGGTACACCAGTGTCCTACCCCCCGTAGTGCCTGTAACCACAGTACTGTGTCCGTACCCCAAGAAGTGTCCATTTGTAACCCCCAGTAGTGTCTGTACCTCCTGAAGTGTCCATACCCCCAGTATTGTGTACCCCTTTGTAGTGTCCGTACTCTCAGAAGTGTCCCTACCCCCAGTTATGTCCGTACCCCTTTGTAGTGTCCATTCCGCCACAAGGAAATCTGTTTGAGTCCCACTGGTGTTTTAAAATCCTTAACAAGGCTATAAACTGCCACAGTACTGACTATAACATCTATTATCATAATACCAGCACGTTTACGACGATTTCTCTAGCCATACTGATTTGACAAATTGTCAACGCATCATTTTCTCCAGTTACATGTTGCTGTTATAGGTTACCCTTGCCACTTTTTCTGTGTAACTTTTCTGCTACTCTTGTCCTGCTAAAAGCGTAATATTGTAATTGTAACACGCCGCGGAATTACACGGCGAACGGGCGCGTGGTTGGGAGGGGGTAAAAATACCGGGCGGAAGAAACACGGCACAATTAACTGCCGCTATGTACCTTTATACATCCTCTGATGTTCCTTCCTTTTCTGTTAGTAAATGCATAAAACATGCATGAGCATACAAAATGTCATGAGAAAACGGACGTACACTGTCAAGAATTTTTATTTAATTTCTGTCCGTCACAACCGCTATGACGTAACACTTCACTGCAAGCATAGATATAAAAATGGAGGGAAAATGGCTGCGTACGTTCAATTTTGCCCATTCAGTCGTAGATCCGGGCTATTATGCAACGGTTCTTCACACTTTTACATGAGTTGTAGGTCACCAACAGAAATTCAAGATTGCTGTTGAATCATGCTCGTCTTGTGCCGTGAGCATGTGTAATTATGATCTACAAATCTGGCAATGAATGTGACAGTGTGTTCGTCCCACGACGAGCTGCCTACCCCAAAAAAGATACTGAAAACTTTTGGCCTTGTTGTCTTCGAATACATTGTTATCGATGCTTTGTAAATGATGTATTGGACACCTAGAATCTAGATGTCTGAAGTGTGCACACCTCAGAAATAACTATTGTTGCATGTGTTACGTAAGATCTCTTTAAATTCCATTATTTTTGATCGGCTGGTATAAGTCTTACTGCCGGTATTATGCCAATGCATGTTACTACTCGTATTGACAGTCTGTAAAACTTGGTAGAGATTATACAATAAACTATATTACGCTACTTCTCTCTTGTTATTTTCTTCAACATGTATTCATATGTCTGCCCATAGGACCTATTTTTTAATAGGTTTAACATCCGGTACATCATCCGGTCCACCAAATTTTTACAGGTCTGTTTTTTCTGGACTGGTCCAATAAGAAAAAATGGTTTTGTACCAGTATGATGTAACGTTACTGGTACCCACCCCTAGTGCATACCCCTAGTAGTGTGCGTACCCCCAGGCAGTAATGTCCGTACCACCAGTGAAATAAACCAACTTGTTAAATCGTCTATTTTTTAAACATCTGACTCGGTTTTATCTTTTTTTTCTTTTTGAGTGATGACATCTTTACCTCAAATAAATAATACAGTAACACATAGACATAGTCTTCCTTTTATAACATTGTTTCAACTGCAAATGTTAACTGCACACTTTAACTGGAGTCCCTTTCCCTGTGCTAACACAAAATCAAACCATCACAAAAAGAAATGATTTTACACTGTAATACATAAAAATACTACTACTTGTTTCCTTGGCAAGCACAAACTCCTTACTTGATTTCCAAATGTTTCATTCTAGAAAAATCAGCTCATTTCATTGCTAAAAACACATCCCCACACTAAGTCTGCAAATGGTATGTTCCCCCAAAGGGGTTAATTTTATTCATGAATGCACCCTGATCTCCCCCCACTAAATTTTCTAATTGGTATGTTCCCATAATCATCTCATTTCCTGTCACTGCAGGCCCTTCCCTGGTCACGTGACCTGATCACATGACCTCATCACATCTATCCCTGCCTCCCATCCACATCTGGCCGAGCGACGGACTCCGACAGCCAGCTGGGACGCCGTCCTCACCGAACACACGCACAGGTACAGCCAACCATCTTGAATTTCCGAATATCCTTCCTAGATTAAAGATTCATGTGGAAATTTTGTGGTAATCTTTGATAATGTGCCAGTGAAGCAAATTGAAAGGGGATGCCATATTGTGTGAAATTTTTGCACTGGTAGCAGGTGCATCTGGAGTTGGTCCATCGCACTTCTATAAGTGATCTGTCAAGTGTAGCTGGCATGGTTTACTGATTACATGTTTCAATTCTGTTCCAATGGGATCCAGACAGACACTATCAGTGCTGTAACATTGCTGTTTGGAGTGCCCTTATCTTGACTAGAAATGTTGGGAAAATGCCATTTTTAGGCCATTTCGCTTTAATTTCTTGGTTCTTGTTTTCGTTTTAAAGTTTTATAACTGCATGTTTCAATTCTGTTCCAATGGGTTCAAGACATGCAGACACTATCAGTGCTGTAACATTGCTGTTTGGAGTGCCTTTATCTTGTTGAAGAATGTTGGAAAAACTCTGTTTATAGGCCACTCCAATTTAATTTGTTGGTTCTTATTATTCTTTTTAAAGTTTTAACTGATGTACATGTTTCAATTCTATCCCAATGTGTTCCTGGCAGACATTAACATTGCTGTTTGGAGTGCCCTTATCTTGCCAAAAAATGTTGAAAAAATGCAATTTTTAGGCCATTCCAATTCAATTGATTGATTTTTTGTCTAAATTTTAACAAGTTATCTTATTACTATATTTAGTTTACAGGTTTCATATATGTTCAAAAGGGCTCCAGGCATAGCCAGGACCGCTACCAGTGTTGCTGTTTGGAGTGCCCCTTAACCCTCTCAGCACGAAAAGCCATTTTCGTGGCTTTCCCGTAGACCGCGAGAAGCCACGTACGGGGCTTCGTACGTCACATTTTGGATTTTGAACTCCCTGCCCACCATCATGACGAATCCCACAACTAGAACGCTGGTAATTGTAAGAGAACCAATCAATCAGAAAACATACAGCATTTTGACTTCATTCAAACCTTATTTGAACGTAATCCAGACGCTAGATAATCATGAGTGCTTCAGGGGCCTCATCGGCCGATAATGAAGATTTAGTGGAGGCTCCCACCAGCGGGGAAAGAGACGAACAACAAGGTAAACAACGGGGTTTTCTTGTTGAATATTAGCTACTGTCTGTTCATGCCAGGTTTGCGGTTTCGTACTGCTAATATCTAGCTGCATTTTACAGGTTTGCGATAGCAAAACCTGTTCTGTTTTACAGGCTTGCGATAGCAAACCTTTTTTTTTTCAATTTTTTTTTTTCAATTTTTTTTTTTTAGATATTGTCAGAGCTTGTAGTTATACTTATGTGAACATATAAATGAAAGTGGTTGGAAGTTGTACTATTTTTTAAATAATATTACTACAATTTTTCCTCAACAAAACAACAATTTCACATGATAATACAACAATACAATTGTTCAACAACAAAACATGTGATTATTATAAACTATATTTTGGTTTTCTCCCCAGCATCCAGCAGTGACAACATCGATGAAGATGATGAGCAGTGTGAAGATGTTTGATGCCCATCACATAATACCAGCATTGCTCTTGTATTATAATGTATTTCTGTGTAGTTTCAGGATAAGTAAAGTATGTTTTTGCCCCTGAATGGACTTTTTATTTTGTGAGACATGTTTTTGTTTTGTTTTGCATATTGTGTTTTTGTTTATTGTTATTACTATTACTACTATCAGATTGATGGTATGATGTTTATTTTGCTTTTATTGGAAAGGCCAGTCTGTGAGCTTTCCAGAAATATATAGTTTTCCTAGTCTACTCCTTACATAGCAGCTGTAATAATAATTAACAAAAAGTACTAATTGACACCTGTATAGACTGAAATTATATGTCGTATATGGTATACAGGAAAAAATTTTATGACGTGCTGAGAGGGTTAAAGTATTTTGACAGCGAATGTTGAAACAATTTTCCTTGACAAATAGGCACAGGGAAAAAGAATGTGAAAGAGTACAAAATCTATTTCTCAATGAGTTCACAGCACGCTTTATATGATATCAACATTTTTTTTACCAAAGTGATGGTTTGTTTGTTTTCGTTCTTTGCCAAATGCAATGCATCATCTAAATGTGACAACCTAGCAATTTGTTTATGGGCATGGCCCGCCTGGGTGTTGACTGCTAAGGGAGTGAGAGAAAACCTTGCTGGCCATATTTTTTTGCTGGAGGATAAAAGCACACAACTGTCAATACTAATTCAGCTGACATGCAGTGCCAGGAATATTCACCTCCAGATTAATCTGATACTGCCCGAGGTTTGAATTATTGATGTGATTTTTCCATTCAGCTATTTTTGTCTGTTTAGCTGCACTGGTCACCTTCCACAAGCCATGAGTACCTCCAACAATGAATAACAGCACTTTAGAGTTTTAGGCCATGTCAATGTAATTTCTTGGTTAGATCTGTACACGTAACTTTATGATAATATTGATTTTGCAAAATAATCAGAATTTTAGGCCTAGGCCAATTAATTTCTGGGTTTTCAGATCGGTGTACATGTAACTTATATTTTCTGATTTTGCAAAATAATTAGAATTTTAGGCCATATCAATGTTGTTTCTTGGTTTTTGGATCCGTACATGCATACAGCTTTATATAAATGTAAAAAAAAATGGAATTTTAGGCCATGCCCATGCATTTTCTTGGTTTTCTGACCACATAGATTTCAAATTTAACTTTTAAGGTGATTTTTTAAAGATATACTTTTTAAGAAAATTGAATTTGCATACTTGTATCAGTTTTGGGGTTCCCAGAGCTGCATCTGTTTAATCAAATCAACATGGCCTTAGTTTTGTTTGGAAGTTGAGAAACTATTAGGTAAATTGTTTTGGCCAAAGTACTTGATGGGGTATTTGTGCTGAACAATGTCAGGCTTTTGGCTGTATGGCAGTATGGATGGTAGTGATGGTATCACAGCAGTGTTCTGATGGTATCATACCAATGTCAAACATTACAACTGTCGAGATTGCTTCCAGTGTAGCGACTAACCTTGATATGGCAGGGCCAACTTATGTTAGACATTATACTATGCTGCTTTTTAAAACCTTTTTAAAAGTTTTTTTTATATTCTTGAAATACTACGAAATAATATGTTTTTGTCTTTATTACTAAGCTTTATTACTGTGGGTACTTTAGTAATACTGATTGCACATTATTTTGTATTGTTAAAATTACATGTAAAATGTATGCCATCAAGCAAATTTTGCATGTAATTGTAACTGGAGAAGTATTCTACCACACATATACCATGGATTCAGGTCTGGAATTACCAGTCTGAACCTCTGGATCTGAACCCAGACTTGTTGCAAGTTTTTTTTTTTTTTTCGCCCTGTCACTCCAACTTTTTTCTGAAAAAATCTGAGAAACAACAAATTTAATTTGTATGGCCTTAATTTTGCAAATTAAGTCCTTCTTTGCATTATTTGCATGGCACTCTACGCTCTGTCTTAAACCTACCTGCGTAACCCAAAATACCATGATGGTAATTTGTTGTTCCTTTGTTAAAGTATTCTCCGTAGAATGTTTTTACGCAACGTCCCTGTAGTTCCAGAGCAAGGTGCTGGGGGCCCGAGGTGCTGCACCACATCATCCTTATATCACAAGTTATCTGCAAAAAATTGACCATATAGCATATCCAGGTCTGACGAAAAGGCTTCCATGCAGAAATTTGATTTATCCATGAATAGTTTCATCAGGTTGGTACGTTCCTGAATAACGGACTCTTTTTTTTTTACTCTTTTTTTTTTTACACAGAACAAATGCTTTATTTCCATTCGGAACATCACCGCATTGTAAACATCATTGCAAACAATAACTGTATATATGAAAATACCGGTAATTTGAGTTTTTGACCGCATCTGTAAGCAATGACACTCATTGCTGCAGTACAAAGTGAAACAGTCAGAATCGCCCTGAAGAAGGTGGCAGATTGTCTCCAAAACATTCTGGAAATAAAGCAGTGGTTGTGGTTGTCTCTTTATTAAAAAATTAGAATAGTTTCTACTCTTTAGCAAACTCCTATTTCACTCATTTTCAGTATGGAATACAGTCAAATGAGTCAAGTAAAATGCAATACGATACCTGTTCTCTAGGTAAAATTGCTTTAGAAAGGCAATGCAGTTTACATGTAATACAGATAACATACAAATATCTGGTAGCATAAAGGTAGTAACTCATTCACTGCAGTTTTATGTAAACTTTTGCAGTTTTTTCAGTGACCTCTCGGTGGAAACTGATTATGCCACAGTGTTTTCTGATCTCATGATTTTCACAAATTTCCGGGAATTTTAAGTGCTGCAGAAACAGATTACAAAGAAATTGACAAGAAACAAACCTTTACTCCCATGGGGCCCAAATGGGGAAAATTCAGCCAATACTTTGACCAATAAATACGTATTTACAATTACCTTGAAACATGTTAGTCCTATAGCACTACCGGTAGTTATACATAATTATTGGGGGCAATTCCCACTGGTCTTTTCTCCAAGGTCAGATAACACATAAGACAAGGTCAAACTTGTCAGCTGCACTTAAAGCAGCTGTCAGAGAGGCCATTTTGTTTGGTTTGATAAATGATGTACCAAACACTACTAGTATTGAACTAAATTTTTAAGTTGGCAAGAAAACATCATTATGATACTATCGGTAATATGATTTATTGTACGTGAATTTCAGGATGCAATAAGACAGTTTTGCTACAGTTAACATGGCTTGTTTGTGTGAAATTTTCAGACATCATTGCAGTCACCATTTCATTTGGTAATGTCAACCTTTGAAATACATGAAATACATCAAAATGAATTCTTGTAACCCAGTGCCAATGTCTATTGGGCATACATGTTGCCACCATCTCTTACTATGCTCTATATGATGACGAAAAAGCAATAAATCAAGTGTAAAAAACTGTCAGTTGCTTCCGTTTGGCTCCCCTTTATGGTATTATATGTTATATAGTTAATGTTAATGGTGCATCTAGTGATTGGCAGATTGCCATCATGAAATAAAAAACAACAGCAGTGTGCAACATTAAAATGCCTATTTATGGCATAAAGAACATTTTATGATAGTACTGATAGAAGTTTATGACATATTTTACCATCTTTGGTATGTTGACTATCTTCGGAGGGTTAGAAAACTTTTTTTTGAATTGCGAGAATTCCGGGTGATATTGTAAAATTAACCTGCTCTAATCTGATGCACTAATAACCATATAAAGCCACTAAGAACATAAGATGTCCAGTTCCTTTTGTATCAGACTTGTAGAAAACAGGAAAGCACAAAGGAGCCCCAACCAAATAAGCCAACATGATTTAGCATCGGCCTTAAGTAGTTATTGATCTAAAGCCTCCATAATGGAAGCTCGCCGAGGATGAAGCGGGGATCGGAAATCGATGCGTCCAGCGAGCGTGGGCGGGGGAGAGCCCTCTTTGATCTCCGAGCACCGCTGTAATGTTCCGCCCTGAATTTAATAACAGCCTTCCTATGAATATTTCAGTCGAAAAGCTCTTTGCACTTCAAATAAACTGTAGCAAGGATAGAGAATAATGTTACGGACTGTGGCTTCAATATTTCTCGCTAAGACTCCGGACGAGACTTGGAAGAAAAATCTCGTCATAAAGCATCGATCATGGCAGGGTTTGTACGTGTTGGAAATATCTGACCAAGGCACAGTTTTAATGACATTGTGAACGGTCATGGATTCTACAGCCAAATGCTGCTTTTCATTTCCCATGTCATCCAGCCATTTCATGGCTTGGACAATTCAAGCAGCTGGCTTGCAGCCAAAAACTCAATGGTTAAAAAGACCACACCCTTGTGTCAAACCTTCACTTTGATCTTTTATTCTACAATATTAAGGCTTATACTGGTCATGCAAGGCACCCCAAAACTGACGTGGGCATGTAAAGAAAGTTGACAAAACCCTAAGTTGCCTATAATATGACTATGAGATGCAAGTGTTCAGGAAGATTGGAAAACTGACTGAAAACTCACAGAACATGGTATACTAAGGCATGAATTCTTAGATTTCATCATCCACGTCTTCTTCTTTGATGTTAGAAGACCTCACTCTTCAATATCTTTTTTTTATGTCTTTTCTCAATTTAATCCATATAAATGCTCATTTTGCAGCTTCTTTGCAAGAATAAATTTGGTCACCAAATTCTTTTTTTTTTAACTGGGTGAAAATTATGAGGACATCATCCATATAATCAAATCGACAAGTGATGTTGCCTAACCCTTACTAAGAAATAGTAATTTTTTCTACTTTTTTTACTTTCTATTAGTACCTAATAAGCTAAGGCATTGTCAATCTCTTCAAACATCTGCATGACATCATTTGTAAGATTTGTGATCTAATCTTTTGTTTTCAGCTGCCGCCCATTTATGGCTATGAATATGATGAACTTTGCTACTACAAATGTCACCAATGCAGCAGTGAAATGCCAAATGACAGCAAACCTTTCACAATATTGCAATGCCACATTAAGGGATCTAACGTGCCATCATCGGATACAGCAAGGTAGTCTTGTAGGTAGGGTTGTTGACTTAAAATTTAAAGGTTTTGGTCTGAAATCCCTTGCAGGCCCAAATGTTGGGCCCTTTAGAAACTAAGATATTTGACAACTATTTTAATACTTGACTCAGGTAAAAATGAGTGCCCTAAGCTTTGGTTAGGAGTTTCTCTTGGATGGGGCATCAAGCCAGAAGTCCTGTGTTTGAGGATAGGCACAACTTGAGCACATTTAACTTAACAAAGATCTCAACACTGTTAAGTTGTGCTTATCCCCTGGACAGCCCCGGAAAACGGATTTTGTGTTTCAGTGCTTACACAGACTATGTTCATACATTATGACAAATTGAGAAATATTACCTTTAGCAAGGTCCTTTTCGAGTTTTCAATTTTTCCTGTTAGACAATTTTGATTTTATGCACTGTAGGATGTCAAATGCTCACAAGAGTACAGTTTGTTTTTAACAGTCCATCTTACAGACTTCCAGACCCAACAGAGCAATGTCCTAATGGACTATCAAACTGTGAAATATGTTAAACTTGACCCTCAAAATACCAGCAAAAAGTCTTTAACAAGACTCTTGTGATTGGGTTGAAAAGAAAACATGTTTGTGTCTCTTTTTTGTGTATCTTAATGTCCATATTTCTTTGCCTTGTGTCCAGAAAACATTGTTGAGAAGGAAGTCAACTGCAGGCAAGAGACAGTTTACTCTTAAGTACACCCCTTTGTCAGTCTTCAAGAATGTGGGATGGCATGAATTTATGCCTTGAACCAACTATTAGACTATCAAATGTACTAAACTTTGACCCCTTAAATTGCATAATGTAGCAATAGAACTGCAAACATGACATTTTGAAAAGCCACAAGAGCTATAAACCCCCATAGGAATCATGTCAATGATTTATTTCAGGTAAAACATTACTTTGAAGTGTCATCTCCAATACAAACTATGCATCATTCTATACACACTACACTATTCACAACATGTTACCATCAACTTGATCTATCCGCCCACCAGAAACCGCCACAAGATTTGTGTGCCAGAAAACTAATTTGCCAGACATTTTCAGCATCTAAAAAATTGATTGCAAAAAAGACAGCAGGGCAGTTATTGCTTGTGTGATGCATCTCTCCTGTCTGATTTTGAACACCTTGGCAAAATCAAGTCTCCAGGTCTAACCCTAAGCTATGGAAGGTTGAAATAAATGGCACAAAAGAATCTGGAATGTCACCTATCTTTTGACCTGTATATGTCATTTTGCATTCTGGCATATAATGGGTTATGACAATATAGGACAGGACATATCTGGTGAGATAATATCGATTGTTTGGAGATATCGAATGGCTGCAAGTGAGAATCACGTGTTTTGCTAACAGGGCTCAAAATTCTGTCTTGTACACTTTTGTGCACCTGAAATTAAACTGTGCACCTGATTTTTTAATGTACATATGGTCAAGTACATGGAGGTAAAGTACTATTGTGCAAAAGTATACACCACACAGGTTATTTTTGACATTTTACTGTCAGAACAAATAATGAGTTGACTTGTTTCTTGTTTAAAAGTTAAAGTTAGCTATAGAATTTTAGATTCAAGTTCTAAAAAGAGGTTGTCATTGTTTTAGTCAGGTAAGTTTTACTGAATCAGACATTCAATTTTGTTTTATGTTGTGCACCCAAAAATTTCTTTGTACACCAAAAAGAAATTTTGAGCCCTGACTGAACAATTTAAATTTTGCCCAGTATCCTACCATGACTAGTACTGAAAGTTTATTTTGAACCCCTGAGAGCTCTATTAGTACGGGATTTACGTATTCGCAGCGTGGCTTTACCAAGCCTTAAGGTAGAAGACGGAAATTGCCGGGGCTGTCAGATCTATTTTCCCCTTCATTGGTTCTCATGATCATCTCGGTCTTCCCCATTCATAGCCCTTGAGGGTATGAATGGGGATATTGAGTAACACACAGTTCTCAAGATGTTTTAGCAATTTATGGTGCAATGCTGTAAAAGGGGAAATGTTTGCTGAGATGTGATTTTCTGGTAGGTGGAAGATAGAGTGTTAACAGTGTTTTTGAGTTTGCTGTTGAAACTGCCACACAAAGAGGAAATGTTCTTGGTGATTTTAAGTTTGTGGTTCCTTAAATACAAAACAACTACAAACATTCTTTCTTTTACAATACTGTGCAATTTCATGTGACTTTAAGAATTTAAATTGTGTCTTTCACACTCTAGTTCCATTTAAGTTGCAGTCGTTTTAAGGATTCTTCTTGTCGCCCTGCATTTAGCTGTGTGCAAATGGCATGCATCAGTGGCGCTGTGAAATTGGCTGACAGTGGTTTAGATTTGTCATGTCACCATATGTGGGACATTAAGAGCAGGGTTCAGCCCAGGGTCAGGGTTAGAGCTGGCCTGGCGTTTCCACCCACGCTATTCCACTGTGCATTCTAAAAGGCTAATTCATCATTGTTTGTGGTGGAAGATGGCATTTTGTCACTGTTCATTGTTGAAAACTTTGTGTTTCCAAAATCTCTGTCACACACAGACATAAACATGCTCGCACACTAGGGGTGGGTACCTGCATAGACAATTCAGGTACAGGTCAGGTTCTGGTCCTGAGGACCAGATTCTGGTCCTCAAGAAATCTGTTTGGTAGAGTATCCGACCGCCACTGGTGATTCTAAAGTCCTATCTTCATGTAAACAATATTAACTGTCTCTGTTAACTTAGAACAAGTTTCACCAACTTTTCTCTTGTTATTTTCTTGGACTGATAAGCCCCAAAATGTGAGAATGCCTGCTGATATAATCTGCAATTTTTTTAATCAGTCAAAAATCTGGTTCACTGATCTTTTTTCAGGTTCTTCCAACATAAGAAAATGGGTACAATGCACCCACCCCTATTGCACACACTTACACACATGCATAGACATACGCACACTTAAACACACTTGCAGAGATACACTTAGACTTCTTTCGGATGTTTTGTCATATAGATTGATCTCACTTTGACCTTTCCCCAATGCAGGACATCTGTTCCCGTGGAAAACTCTTCTCTCTTGCATCTCGTCTACAAGCTTCTGAATACAAGGTCAGCATTGCTTTAATGTACTTCATAATTGTGTATCATTATATAGGAAGTGTAAGTACAGTAAGAAATGTCAGTAATTTGCTGTAAACAGTGCTCAATGCTATGAAAAACAACAGTCAGTAAGTGCTCATACAGATACAACCTTGCATGTCCTTGGTGCTGAATGCATTACTGTTGGTATTGTTACTCTTCCACTGTGATGTTTGTATTCAAACTGATGAAAAACTACTCCATTGATGAGTTAGGTGCAAATATTATAGATATTATACTATTCATCACTTTTGAATATGTATTGAACAAACAACACATCATTTACATGGTTTGTGAGTCTTGTCTATGATAGTTTGGACTACTCATGCACCTTGACAACTTTTCTGTGGGTGCATCTCCTGTATTGCTTCAAGCCCCACTGAGTTTTTGTTCTTCCACTGAATAATACTTCACTGTAGATAATGATGCTTCTTGTTTACATGGATAGGTATTGTCGTCATAAGTTGTATTGTACGTGTAGCTACTGTTGATATTGTACTGTACTACCTATACTGTTGATAGTGTTGTTTTTAAGAGGCCAATGTAAATATAGAATACAACACGGTATATTGCGTATCAACAGAGTTACCAGCCTGACCACAGGTAGGATCACCTGTTTGCCAAAGGACTGGGGATAATCTGACCCACAGGAAGTCTGGGACTGTGGGTGATATGGAAAACATTTTGTACAGTGTATTTTCATACCCACACGAGAAAATACAAGCTTTGATACAAAATGCGTCAGAAGTTGAGGAAATTTGGTGTACATGAACAAAAGATTTCAACAACAGCAATTACATCATCCGAACCCAGTATTCAAATTATCCATAATGTTGCACTCAATGCACTCAAAGTGTATTTGAATTATTATATGGAAGCCTGTGTGACAACAGTAGAATCCCATGTGATAACCCAAGTTATCACCCAGTCTGGATCACCAGTACCCTTATCAAACATGCATAATGTATATTGCACATGTTTATGCACCTGTTCCTCCCTCCCTTCACATTGTGATTAGTTCACAAGAAATGAAAGAAAAATGAAATAGGAAATGATAACTTGTTTAACTTATATCAAACCCACTTTAAATGTATAATGTGTACTAAATAGTGACCAGTCCAACAATGTTTTCCGACAAAGATACTGTCCTATGACACGGGGTCACATCCTATGCACATAGTTCTCGTCAATGTCACAACTGTATGACCTCTGATGTCAAGACCTGGCTCCAATCAGGAGTATGATTATGGATAATAGTTTGTCCTTGATGTTTTTTGAATTGGACCATTTTGTTCATTATTTGCATGTATAATGGCATATTAAATTATGGTTTATATGCCACAGGCATCTCTCTACAAAGAGGAATAAGCTAAATAAAAGAAAAAGATAAAAATCTTAAAGTGCTATGAGACATAATAATGGGCACTGAATCAAGGTGTCTTGGGTCTTGCACTGAGACAGACATTGTGCCCTGGGGAATGACATTATATGCAACTTTTCTTACTCCACCTACGTGTAAAAATGGGTATCTAACTAAAGTTGGGAGGTAAAAGGCAGTCTAAGGAGAGGATTGGCTCTGTTTTCCAATAGTTTACCCATGATACAGTGGGTAACAACCCACCACCTCTATGGCCTCTATAAGACTAATTAATGAAAAATAAAAAGATCAAAAGAAAAATTCCTGACAAAAAGACAGAGTAAAAGAGATTGGAATTCATGACTCTGTTCTCCCAATGATGAGATGACACTAAGCCTGTTCATGATACATCGGTGATATGTTGAAGGTCAATAAGCTGGAAGCTTTTTACTTGACAAACCTTATCTCAGCATCTCAGCTTGATGTGATTCGTTTTGCAATCAAAATGGAGGTGCCTGGAATGAAAATGAGAAGCTGCGGCAATTACATTGGTTGGTTTGAAATATTTTCTTCTTTATGTAACGTTCAGAATAATGCAGGCAGTTTTAATCTCTCCCAATTTTCAAAATTGTTTGAAATGTGAAATTAGTAATGTATAAATCAAATGATACAGATCTTTGAGTTACCTGCTAATTTTCATCTCTGAATCGAACTACAAACAATTTCTGGTTTACTGGTGACCTGGTCAGGGGTACCTAAATGTTCAAGAATCTTATGGAATTTGTACAAATTTTAGGTGGGGAAATGTACAAAGCATTGCACAAAAATGTACAAACTTATGAAAAATGCCAGAAGCACCATAAAAAACATACCGATCTTTTGGGAAATGAAGTCTCTGTGTGCTACCCTATTCACTTGGCCATTTGACGACCACAACAGACCGCAGAGTTCTATAGTATAACTGTCATCCCCAGAGCAAGCAAAGCCCTGACCCCCGGTTTGAGTTGTTCCTGCCTAATTGAAGCTACATGCCTGGGCAGACTGTCCTTGGGCATGATTAGATTTCTACTGATATTGACAGACTTATTATCCCATCACTGAATAACAGGCAGGTTTTCTGTAACAACTTGTCACAAGGTTTTGTAGCATGTACTGTAAACGCAAAAATGTTTGTGGCAGTTGATATGCCAGCACTGCCCAAAGCGACAGTTCTGTCCATTGCTGACTGTTATCTCTAGTAGGTGGGTTTCTGACTAGCTCTACGTAAAGGCGCCAATGTTTCCGCCACTCTGCAGTATCATGGACTCCAAACCACTGCAAACACTCCATTTTCTCCTTAATTCCCACAAACTAAAATACATTTCCAGTATTTCCTATCAGTTTTGCTAGTGTTCACATGATTGAAAGGTCATGGGTTTGATTCTTGACTTTCCTGGTTAAGATGTTGTATAGTACATGTACTTAGGAGTTTTTTTTAGCATCCATTGCAATGATTTACCTAGTGAACACAGATCAAAAGGTCATGGGTTTGACTCCTGAAATTCCCAGCTAGACCCTATGTATATATCATAATAGGAAAGACATTTTCTCATCCACACAAGTGTAAAATTATGAATGTGTACTTGACTTTGGTTGGACAGGTAAAAAAGGCAGTGAAAGGAGAAAAGAAGAGAGATTGGCTCTACTCTCCAATACCATACCTTGGACTGCCCCTACTGTACAACATTAAAAAAGGCTAATAAATAATCACTATACACCTTTACCTTTCAAAGTTGAGTGTTTGGAGATCCTGGTTGCTCCTGGCTATTTGACGTGCATGACTTGACATATGCAGCTTTAGATTACAACTGGAGTTGTAAATGTGTAAAGGTTAGATGTGTAAAGGTTAGGTGAGTGTAAAAGTTAGGTGTGTAAAGGTTACAGGTAGGTGTGGCAGGTTATTTGATGTAACAAACCCAGCTGCCCCAAGGTCCTGGCCAGGATTTTACTTCAGCATAATGGTGATATTCAGGTAGCAAGGCAACCAATCAGGGAAATGCAGTGAAAGAGGGTTCTTGGCCCTTTCACGGTCAGATTTTGAAAATGTATCCTAAAACATTGGCATTCTAAGGGAACCCATGGCGGTAACTCAATTCTTAATGTAATAAGAAGGATTTTTTTGAGGGGGAATACTAGCAAAATACCGTTTAACTAAATTGAGAATAAGCGTAAAGATCCTTACATAAGCGCAGCGGGCGTGAATAATAGCGTGATGGCCCGATAAACTGAAATGCACTTGCTAGAACCGTGTGACCCTTCATGCAAAAAAAGCAGGTGTGTTACACTGAAGGGACTATACCAGAGTGTAACAGACAAAAATATACTCCTGGTCATAATGTACCCATGTACATACAATTGTACCAGCCTGCTACACTGGGTAATACAATACTGACACAAATTTGGAAGATCAGCTTCCCAGTAAGCTAAGCTAAACTTGATCGAGATGCATGAAAAGGTTTTTACTGACGTCACAAAGTAACTATTGCTGTGTCAGCTTGGTGTGCTTTAGACACTAAATCTGAGACTGCTAGTGGTAATCCGATTAATAAAAGAAAATCTGTTTCCTTCAGTAGAGTCAGCTCAGGACAAATTGAATCAGGATCCAGTGGGAATCAAACCCAGGTTGCAAAGGCTAGATTATTCAGTTTCCATGATACTCAATGAAGTATACTCAATAAATTCTCAGAAATAAATGAAGTTATTTTGATAGAATAAATGTAGCAGGATTCACATTTATCTGAAGAATAGTGTTTGTCTGTGTGTGTATCTGTAAAGCCAGTACATGTATAATTGCCCTCTGGCGCAACACATCAGCTTCTGTATTCTGTATTACATGTGACTTTCTTTGGTGTAACACACCAGCTTCGCAGGCATGCGGCACAGAAGTACAAATGTAGCTAGTTGAACAACCTGTCACACCTAACCTTTGCACATGTGACTGCAAAATACATTTACTGTTTAAAGCTATCTAACCTTTTTAATGCTCCTATTCCTAATGAACTTAATGCCAAAAAGTTTCATTTTATATCTAGAATAGGAAAATTTGTTAATTCAGTATCTTTGATTGAGTTGATCCCAACAGCATCAGTCACATAATAACCTTTGAGTTGGTCCCCAATTCCACACCACAGCATTGATTGATCAGTTGATCCAGAACCTTTGAGTTGGCCCCCAACCCCACACTGCGTGGGTTGAGATTTCTATGCCACCCTGATCAAATATTCATTGCTATCTTGTCTCTTTTCACCCGGCAGCCATTTTGATGTGACAGATCTGATGGGTTCCATCCTGTGCAGGAAATAAGGTACCGTAGGCTGTCATCATTTCATGCTGAAGTGTTGTAAAAGTCTATTATCTTCCAGGTGTACCCTCAAACCCGCAAGTGTCGTCTTTGACACATTGATGTTGTCCTGGAAAAAAGGTCACCTAGTGCTTAAAGTAACCTATTTGCAATTAAGATGACATTCTTGTTGAATTTTTGATCATTTTCATGAATCGACACCTTTATATGACATTGAATAGCAACACTAAGGCCTAGCAAGATAAATGCTGTGTTTCTGATTACGGTCTTGAAAAACATTAAGTATTGGCAGGTAGATATTTTTCTAGGTAGATATTTGCATCTACTATTTTAGCTAGTGTGTTTTTATTCATTGACACCATAAAAAATAAAATTACAAACAAATGTACCTTGCTACAAGTTGTTTTATACTGGTTGTAAATGCAGGAAATATGCAATGATGATGCAAATGTTCATGGAAGTTCATCTATGTTGGTAGTTATCATAGTAGAATGCTAAACTTTCTTCCAATGCAAAGGTATACCACAGTACATGGATCAAATTTTCACTGACCACTGTCGCCTTCTACTGGATCAATAATGACCAATCTCTTCAGAACGCAAACTCGTGAGAGTTACAGACACGTGATCTTAACAAGTGATCTTGTGGATGCAATCAGCAGTTGGTCAAATGTGTCAGGAAGTTTGTAACACCCACCGTCTCTGTTCAGTGATGGCTGCAGTGCCCTGATGTATATGGCATTCTTTATACCTCTTATAAAGTAGTCCTGTTCAGTGTCTAGTATTCTGACTTTGTCCATTGAAATGGTACATTGCTACATTGAATCGCCAGGCCATGACCGCCATATTGAAAATTGGCAATGTAGCCACTGATTGGCTTATGCAAAATAAGGCAAGTTCATTAATATTTATAATCAAGACTCTGCCAAAAGTAAAAACCTGACCCTGGTTAACAGGGCTGATTCAAGGAAGGCATTTGTGTATGCCGCTGATTAGCCCTGTGTGTGGGAGTATGCACTATAACACAGTAATTAGCATTCAGCTCCTGTGTTTATCTGCCCTTTGCCTGATCCTGAAATAGATCTGTAATCAGCGCAGAGATTATCTTTTGACTCATGTATCTCACGGAAACGTAATTAACGAACCACAGCTTGATTGCTCATATATTGAGTAATGAGTCACTGACTCCTTCCCGTACCACCTGCATGTATAAGTGTGATAGTACAGGTAAGTTCGGAGCTGTGTATTTCTGATATCTGCCTGCACCTAACCTGCACTGATCCATGATAAAAGTAGCTTGCAATACTAGTAAGAGTCTTTTTGGAAAAGAATTTGATTTTGTTCTAAGGTGGCTTCTCAAATATATTTCACAGATGCTTTTGACGTTTTACAACTTTCATCATTGAATAAATGCAGGTATTGTATTGTTACATTATAACAACTTATCCTTCCTTGCTTTTCCCTCCCTGGAAAAAAGTGTTCAATCTCAGTCCAAGAATCGATATTTCAACTTCACCTGCCCACTTGACTGCTGATGATTTCTCCTTTCCCCAGTTGTAATCAGCGATGTTATTTGGAAGACTGATTTTCCTGGGTGGGTGTGGATATCAATCATAACTCTACCCTGTAATTCTTCAAAAGTTTGCAGTGGTTTTGCATTTGCAGTTTTTGCAGTCACCACTTTAAGGCAAAGTAAAACCTGGTTTTTCATCACTGTACAGTATGTGAATACAGCACTTTGTCTTCTCCCTGCAAAATTTAATCACTGTGAACTTATACCATTTTTAGGCATTTAACATGCATTGGCATAATACCGGTAGTAAGACTTATACCGGTAGATTAAAAATACTGGAACTTAAAGAGATCTACACATGCAACAATAGTTATTTCTGAGCTGTGCACACTTCAGGCATCTAGGTGTCCAATACATCATTTACAAAGCATCGATAACAATGCATTCGAAGACAACAAGGCCAAAAGTTTTCAGTATCTTTTTCGGGGTAGGCAGCTCGTCGTGGGACGAACACACTGTCACATTCATTGCCAAATTTATAGATCATAATTACACATGCTCACGGCACAAGACGAACATGATTGAACAACAATCTTGAATTTCTGTTGGTGACCTACAACTCGTGTAAAAGTGTGAAGAACCGTTGCATAATAGCCCGGATCTACGACTGAATGGGCAAAATTGAACGTACGCCGCCATTTTCCCGCCATTTTTATATCTACGCTAGCAGTGAAGTGTTACGTCATAGCGGTTGTGACGGACAGAAGTTAAATGAAAATTCTTGACAGTATACGTCCGTTTTCTCATGACATTTTGTATGCTCATGCAGGTTTATGTTTTATGCATTTACTGACAGAAAAGGAAGGAACATCAGAGGATGTATAAATGTACATAGCGGCAGTTAATTGTGCCGTGTTTCTTCCTACCGGTATTTTTTACCCCCTCCCAACCACGCGCCCGTTTGCCGTGTAATTCCGCGGCGTGTTACAATTACAATATTACGCTTTTAGCAGGACAAGAGTGGCAGAAAAGTTACACAGAAGAAGTGGCAAGGGTAACCTATAACAGCAACATGTAACTGGAGAAAATGATGCGTTGACAATTTGTCAAATCAGTATGGCTAGAGAAATCGTCGTAAACGTACCGGTATTATGATAATTGATGTTACAGTAATTCACCTGATCATGGTGAACATATAACCTCCCAGGGGAGCACGAGTGGTGATTAATGATATAGCATGATTATAATGGAGCTTGATGGGTGTAACAAATCATCTACACACCTGCAACACCACACTTAGTTTAATTTCTTGTTTTTTGGAATTTGCAGAAATCGATAGAGCAGGCAAGAAAAAATGGTATCATGTAATACTAATAGACTCTTATAACATGGGCAGTGATAATTCTCGATATGGATGTTCTTCGGGTTATTACATATGGCTTCTCCTGTTATCAAACAGGCTTCCATCCAATAATTCGAACACACTTTTAAAGAAAATTTATTAAATGCTATGTTAGCCGTAATTTTCATACTACTGGTAGAGGTTATATCAGTTTGAAGTGAAGGTATTAGCTATAGATTGAAACTAACCTTGAGCATGTTAGTTTCAATAGGGTTTTCAGACCAAATATGATGTCATGAGAATCAATGCATGTTTACTGAAACTTTAACACCTTTGCCCTCGTGCAGTCCCTTCATCATTAAGCTTTGATGAAGATACAGACTTCATAATGAAGAAGACATTCCATGAGACACGTTTGGTTTGAAGGGCACGTCTATAAGGGCCCGTGTGTTCAAGTACAGTCTGTTCATTTCCCTACTATCCCCATGAGTGATTGTACAGCACACTGGTAATATAGATCCAATTACAGATTGGGTTTTCCACTGTTTTATCGAATGTAGTCGTACTTTAACTGTGGAAAATGTGGCATGCCCTTGAAGTGTTGCTTTGAAGTTTATTGAAAAGATTTCTCACCATTTGCCTGGGGCAAGAAAATATTTTTTTTTAGTAACCACTAGGTACATGTATGTTGGGAAAACACACTCAGTTACTATCAAACTAACATGAAAGGAATTGGAACCATGTTATTTCTGCTTCAGGATTTATCATTTTTGTATATACCTGTAGATTACTTTATACATAGCTTTGTTATTATCATATTAAACTCGTATATTTTAATAAGTGGTGCTGCAAATATAAGCATTATTTTAGAACTGCAGCACTTTGTATTTTCTGTGCTATGTTTGGATTCTTTCGGGATTGCAACATTAAAAGAAGGAAATATGAAGTGCAACTTTAAGACATTTACCTGGATAGTGTCAGTTTGATACTTTTGTTAGCTTTGCACCACTTGATGATGCATGTGATGCAAAAATCACATTCAGAATCAATAGGATATAGGGACTCAGATCCCAACCATTCAACATTTCAAATTTTTAATTACTTGTAATCATATTCTTCTGCTTAAGTTTCTTAACATGAAATGTCAGGTATACTCTTTAGACTTCTTCTAGATAGAAAGGAAAGCAACTTATTGTACAGTATTCTCTCCTCACTTAACCTATCCCTTGACTTCCTTGTGGGTTGTTGGGGCACCATGGATTTTGATCCACCATCCTCTTTCAACTAACTCTGTCCTCCGCCATTCTAATTTACTAGCTTCAGCTAATAGGCTCAGTCTGGCCTTACTTTTATGTTGTCTTCCCAGTTTTTCCTCTGTTCACTCCTCTTCCAACTTCCTGGCATTGTTCCCTGTACATTTTCTGCAAGCCCAATAAAATTCTCATGTGCAAGTGCACTTAGAAGACCAACTTAATTTGATGACTCATATTACCTTGTCCTTATTAAAATAGATTTACTCTGAGAAAGTAGTTCTAGGTCTCTCCCATGGGCTGTTTAACATACAAGAAATGCCGGCACCAGCGCATGGTTAACAGATCAGGCGCCAACAGTTAAGGACCTTACCCATCGGGATTTATATCATCCTGTGTGTAATGTTAACCAAAGTATCAATCTAAATGAAGTTCATCTCGTAAAGTTAAACTGACTGGATTTCCTTGAGAGGAACTTTTAGTTATTGCTCTTCATAGCATTTAAGTGAGGTTTTGTGGCTATCCTTTTTCCCCCATATAATTAGGCCATACGTATTCAATTTGTTGGTTAACATTCTTGAATTTAAGAATATAATACCTTTAAGTTAGTACTATGAGATTAACATGAGAATTGAGTTAAGGCGAAAGTCAAACTTTCGCATTAACAGTTACCCTGGGTACCATCCTCCATATATACAATTATCATAGCAGCTGATGGCTCAATCTTTTCACCTGCTATTCAGGAGTTTTAGACAAAAAAGACTGGGCCAGTGGTTACTACCGAGGATGATGCCCAGGCTAATTATCTGTCACTGTTAATTAGCAAAGACATATAAAGACCTAAGTCCAATTCAAGTTTTCCTTATAGCTCTCTGCTTCATTTTTTTCATCTTTCCCATGTTAACCAAAAAAATAGACTTGCATTGCTTTAGGTGTGAAAGATGACATCTGCACAGTTTACAGTGCATCAGAGAATAATTTTATCAGGTTGGTAGAACATAGAATATTGGAGTTTTCTTACACACCCAGTAATATTTCTCACCTGCTGACATTTAGGTGTCTATCAGACATCTTCCTCAGAGATCTGACTGGAGTGCTGCTTCTCACTGCCAATGTAGGTGGCACTTTTGTGGCAAGAACACAATCCCAATAGTGCATTTTGCCAATGGAAATGGGCTGCAAGCAGTGTCTAACTGAAAGACTTTTTGTTACCTTGAAGTTGTCAAATTGAACTTTCACAATCTTGGGGCAAAGGTCATCCAGTCTCTCTCTTGATGTGAAACGTTTTTTTTTACTGATTCTTCAAGATGGATAATCCAATACCTTGAACACGAGACCCTATGTACAGCCAACTCCATCAACGGACAAAGGTGCCCCAAAACCTATACATCTGGCAATTCCGATGTCTTTGTGGGTAGAAAATTAAGCCTACCTCCATGTCAACATCCGCATCCAGGTTTAGGAATTAAATCCCAAACACAAACGCTGCCGAAATAGATACACTTTAAACTTAAAACCTGGACTGAAAATTGCTCGACAAAGTCTGTTATCTCGGTGTGCCAGATGGAACACACCTGTCACCCTCCCCACCCTGAATGAGTCGTGCTGGATTTGACATTACACACACGTCAGGCCGGCTTTATCTGTTCCTGTCAGGCTCTGCTTTAATGTGGAGATAGATGCTAGGATGGCATGATGGGGTGCAGAGGGGGCAGCCGGAGTACTTTAACATCCCGCATATTCTCAGTAAGGATGCAGGGGCGTGCCCCATGTACCACATCTCAGACATCACTTACAGTCATTTTTACTGTAGGACTCAACTTTTATAGTCTTACTGGAGTAGACGACAAACTGAAAATGTTGCCTTTTTAGTTTTTTTGCTAATTGCACACCATACTTACGAGCAAGCCTAATAGTATGATATAATCATTTTAATAACATGGCCAAACTCAAGTATAGGTGTAGTTTTTTTATTCGCAAACAATATACTATTGAGCAAGCCGGATAGTATAGTATTGTCACAGTGTGGGTGCACCACTGTCTGACAAAAGGCTACAGGAACAGATTTTTGCAAAAATGTTGCCTTTCTAGTTAGATTTTTCAATACTGATAATTGCATAAATTTCATTTCCTTTTCTCGGACACTACAGTTCATGTATGATGTAATGATTTCTACCAGTACAGATAAACTTTCAAATCATTCATGTCCTCGAGATGTGTTAAGATCCCCTGTGAAATGCATGAAACCCTGTAAACTTTATTATCAAGGAAAGAAGGGTACTTTTCTCCACAGAGAGCCTAGTGTAACACCTCATCTCCCTGCATGCTTTCATTGTAAAACTTTACAGTTGCACGGTGCCCAAGTCTGGTATAAAAGGCTGCATAGAATATTCTATCAGATGCTGTATTACCTTTCCCTGTCACACCTTCTTACATCTCCCACACAGGGCCTTAAGTAAGTTCCCTTTCATGCATGTTAAGGGTCTGTGTAATTTTACACTCTGCTGCCAATGTGCCGGGAACTTCCCCCCTATCCTTCATTCCAGTTATTGAACCGCAGCGACGGACGCGAACAGATTACCCAAACCTGGGAAAATGCAATTATGTGTCAAAGGCAGAAATCCGTCAATGCCTGGCCAAGGTGTGACACAAATCTCGCTTCAAAGGCCTGCAGGGTTTCAATTCCGTGAGCAGAGAGTTTTGTACCGCACTGAATATTGCAGAAGGAGGGTGGTGGCCAACCTGGGGCTATCTATCATACTGAGAGACTTGGTATTTGTTAGTTCTAGAATTTTGAAAGATAATGATTAGATGGAAGAAGAACATGAAAGTAAAGCCTGAGGCCAAGCGTTATGAGTGGGCGCACAGAGTTTTAAGCGTGAATATAGCAAGATTCAAGTTTCACACTTGAGGACAGCCCTATGTTTCAACACCCCTATTTTTTGACAATCCTATATGTTTTGACAACCCTGTTATAACAACCTCAATGTTCTGACTCCTCTATATTCCAACATTCCTATTTTCATAGGTTTAGGACTAGGGGTGTGGGAACATAGTAGTGTGGAAACATATGAGTGTTAGAACATGAGGGTGCAGGAACATGACTTATAAGGGTGTGTGGGAACATAGGGGTATGGGAACTTAGGGGCGTGGGAACAAAGGGGTGTGGGAACATGGGGGTGTGGGAACATGGGGGGTGGGAACATTGGGTTGTGGGAATGTAAGACTTGGGGGTGTGGGAACTTACTAGCATCAAAACATATATAGGAGTCTGCATAAGCTTCCCACACAGCCCTATGTTTTCATTATGATCTCCTGCCTTTTACTCCCCCTTAGATACATCTATTGTAAACTTTTTTGTGCAGTGTTAGAAGTTCATTAATGATACGTCTGTTGAAATGAAAAATTTCCAGAGACATCATTTAGGTGTATATTGTCTGGCCTTCAAGTTGGGGTAGCTGACTCAGCATCTACATGGAAACATCCTTAATTTGAATACCTATAGCAGGTTCCAATGTTCTTCCCTTGGAGAAGGCACTTAACATGATCTCCCCTACTCCACCCAGGTAGAGCCAACTTTTGTCGGCTGAGACTTAGAGCCATAGGTGGTATGTTTGAGGAAAGCCACACCTGAAACACATTTAAGAAACCACCTTTGTTGTTAAAAGTAGGGATCCTGGTGTAAGTGGATCATACCTGTCTTCCACAGTTTGCAAGTGATGTACAAAACAGGTGTTTTATTCCTACTGTTAAATGCAAGCCTTTATCAAAGCACTGTGCTTTCAGCTTGTTCTCTTGCTGAATGTTTGCTACAAAGATAACTGAGAAACGAGTTGGGTTCTTTATCTGAAAATATTAGCAAGAAAAAGGATAATACCTGAGTTAAAGTATGCCAATTTCATATAAATGAGCAAGTGGTCAGGGATTTATGAAAGAACAGGTAAAATGTTGGCCCCAAATGGTGCAGCCCCCATAACGGTTTCCCCTGGAGGCACCTCCTGCCATGCTTATCAACGGTCGTGCAGCTTTCCTGGGGAAATATATGTCACATTAAACCCCATAATGTTCCCATGCGTACAGCCGTGTACATTGTGGGCACTCATGAATGCTAATGACCTGTACTCAGGTTTATAAACGAACCTCCCTATCAAAGCAATAGCAGTCATTTGCTGAACTGGGTATGTAAGGGGCTTGTTAAGAAAATCTAACTAGCATATGTGGTAGCACAGGGGCAATGGATGTTCCTCTGGGAATTATCCATTACAAATGAGCAATGATTTGATGTTTCATCTTAATGAAATTGTGTTTGTTTGCAAGCTCAAGTATTTTGAGGGAAAGTTTATGAATCTAGTTTTACAGAATATGTGAGCAAAGCGTGCCATGAATTATTGAGATTTTAAATTCTTAGAATTAGATAATGCAAAATCTTGTTATTTCATGCCTACAATTCCTCCTGGTTATGAGCTGAAAGATTTATATTTTGCATATGATAAATCATATATCTTCTTCATCATGCAAACCTAAAGAGTTAAAAGCAAGCAGTTCAGTACCATGGACATGTACAAAATTGGCAACTTTTAGAAGAAAGAAGTACATTTACTTTATAACTCATTTCATCACTACTTGGAAGATGATGGATATACTGTGATAGTCTCTTCACTGGAATGTGTGTTGCGACTGCATAGTTGAAATAATCTCGGGGAAATTAAGTGATTTAGTACTAGTAGACTATGTCTATTTTATGTACATTGGGCCTTTATATTATAAGCTCCTTAAAATGTGGGTATTATTATTGCAGTTATATTTTTCATTCATGAAGCATGGGACAAACATAAAAACTGACACTACATTTGTAATTTTCAACGAACAGGTGCTGTTACTGTACAGTAATTATAGTGGTTTTGTACGTTTTTCAAGCTGAAAACTTTTTATTCTTTATGTTTTGGATTAGCCCTTACCTTTACCCCAACCATTTTACAATTTTCATTTTTATTTCGCCCTTTTGCTCCATATTTTTTATAAAAAAAATCCGTGAACCAAGAAATTAAATTGGTGTGGCCTTGTATGTAATCATAAGGTAAGGCCATTATTGTCAATAGAATGTGATTTAGTGATTGACCCTTAAAGACTTACATCTCAATGTGTTGTATTTGCCTTACATCTCAATGCTTTATAAAATGCCTCTGTGTAAGTAGCTAGCAGAAACACATTTCTAACTGAAGTCTTGTTCCTACACTGTTGTTCCTGAGACAAGTCCAGTGAGAGCATGTGTGTTGCTTGTTTACGTGTAAATGGTTTAGGCAGCATCTTGTTCACTTCTTTGAATTACTTTTAATTATTTCTATGGGCAAAAAAAATTTTGGTTCACTTTTCATAGTTCCTTTTGCTAAAAATCTTACATGTTATTGTTATTGGGTGTTATTGGGTGGGCCGACTACTCACTCTTTGCAGCCAGGGGCTGAATTGCGAGGAGCTAAATCACAATAGGCAGGGCTAAATCACAAGGGTCTGGAGTGAGCTGCCATTCGGCGCCACTCAGGTGACCTCAATACGACTGTCGCAAGTGTCTGGAGCGAGCTACCATTCGGCGCCACTCAGGTGACCTCAATACGACAGTAATTGCCCCAGATGCGGCCAAGGGACTGTAGGTTCTACATCACTGTAGGACACTAAGTCTTGTTCCACTAGACAAAGGGTGAAGGTAAAGCTGATAGAACTGTATATATAATGTGCTACCGGAAGTACTGCTCCCATTTCTAGGGAGGCACACTGGGTCCCCCTAACTCTTCGGAATAGATTTTTTTGTACATGCAGAAGTTTGACAACTGAGGCTAACAGCTGAAGCTACCACATCCACAGGGCTATTGGCTTTATATATATTATATATGTTTGATATTTATATATATAAATATATATATATTTACAATTATGTCATATTGTATAATATATCAATGTCATAATGTCATATTTAAAGGGGCATTCCACTCCGGAAGGGAGTCTTGTTTTCCAATAGATAATGTGTCAAGGAATACAAAATCAGCCGAATTTTGTGGAATTCATCTTGGGATGAATTACGCGATTTGCGTTTTATAAAACAAAAATGACACTCACTAAACCCATGCAGACCCTTCCCATGCATTCCCTATATGCATAAACACTTTCTTAATCGTATATATTTTCGGAATAAATGAGGTACGCTAAGCACACTGAGAAGGCAAATTCCTCATAAGATAGCGAAGAATACAAGAACAAGACAAGATTTCTTAGCGAACCTGAAATTAGTTTTGTAACCTTACCTAAAAGTTTTGCATTGTAATCAGCCATAGGATTAATTCAAGTAGAGGGTACTTGGGGAGTTTAGTACCAGACTGAATGCTTTTGAGGCACGTGGAGCAATAGGGTACTTCATCGTATAATATGAAGTAGTATGCAGTTATAACTTTCTAAAATTAATATCTATCGGAAAATAACACTCCCGTGTGGAGTGGAATGCCCCTTCAATAATAAATATATAATATATATAATTGGTGGTGACATATTGGCTTTATGTCACCACCCAAAATGACAAACGCAACCCCTCAAACAGTGGCAGAGTGGGTTTTAAACCTCCTGCCTCTAGATCCATTTAGCTCAAACTCTGTTCCTCAAAACTTGATGGACACTTTTTCCCTGCCAACATTACAGCCTGTCTAGTGGAATATAAACTGCAAGGCACGCTCGTAGTTGGTTCAGGTTTCAGGAAGATATTGGATGCATGATTCAGTGCTTGGTATCTATCCTTATTGAACAAAGGCAGCCATACATGATAAAATCCACCACAGGGCACTCTAAACTAAGATGTGAAGATGCTGCTCTATGAATAATACATCCGACCTGGGCAAACTTGAAGTAACCAAACCCACGCTGTTTTACAACGTGAAAGTTTCCAAGCTGGAACAAGCAAGGGTAAGCCATAAATGACTTGACTTGAGAGAGAAAACCAACTAGAACCATGTTTTCCACTCATTTTTCTCTAATCTCTTCAATTTCTGGACATTCACGGAAGAAATCTTACTACAACAGCATAACCAGGTACTTTCAATTGAAAATACTTTTCCAAAAATGTGTGAGTGTGATTATCATTTGATGTGAATGTGGTCATGCAAGTTCAGTGAGTCCAGGACCAAATATGTAAAAAGCAGAATCAAAAAAGGCCCTCAAGAGGCCTATGTTCTACTTTGACCTTCGTCTTTCCAAGGCCTACCCCCATACTAAATATGGTCACAATTCAACCAGGCGTTCTTACATTTATATATGTTGACTATGAATATCCAGAAATACAAACACACAGACAAACACACACACCAAAACAGTACCAGGTCCTCCATTTTCAACTACAATTAGCAGTTCTGTAAATGGTAAAATGTATAAATGTAGCCTTGCACAACTGTATAGCCAGTCCTCTATGCTTAGCCAGATCAAAACTCACAGTGCACGAGGTAGTAAATAAAACTCCTGATGTCCTTTTATAAAGCAGATCAAGACATCTTTGTGAGCAGTACTCCATCCCCCCTACATTAGGCCATCAAAGTGTGAGGGATGCTGTGATATACAAGACACATTGGCTGGACCACAGGTCTTGAAGTTGGAGGATCAAAAGAGCTTATCAAGCATGTTTGCTTTCTGAAAACACGTTGAATCGTCTCTAGCACACAGCTCTCATCTTTGTTGGACAAATGGTCTGTGGTCTATTGCTGAGTTTTCAAAAAAGAACAAGAAACAGTCATGCCTTCAAATACCAGAGTTACCAACCTAGCATTGATGTGTTCACTATCGTAGAGTGGAATTTGTCATCACCAAGTACAGTAGGGGCATCTTCTCTGGGTAGTTTTAAAGAACGCTTGCAAAAACTTAGGTATGACGGGTCGTTCGGCATAATATAACCAGCTGGTGCCGCGCCGCATGCCTGCAAAGCTAGTGTGTTACGCCGAACGGCGGTTATACCGGCTATATAGATACAGGTACAGATACAGATTCATGCAGCAGAAAGACGTCATTTCTGGTGAGAATGTCATTTTGAAATTCAGTCAATTTATATGTGATACAGTACAGCTTAGGCCACAGCAAGTAAATTTTATGGATGACATCCTCTGCAGACTCAAAGCTTCCATATTGGTGTCACTTTTACAAATATCCAATAAGTTTCCTTTCTACAACTACAGTCCTGGGTACCTCGCAAGTGTCACTTCTACAAGTACACCCATTAGGCTACAACACAATATATTTGCTCATAGTGGTACTTTAGCATAATGTTGACCATCCCTGCAGAAGAAAAACTTCTTTTTTTTTTTTTTCTGAAATCAGGCGAAAATTAATGCGCGCGCTGATGTCATCCATAAAATTTACTTGCTGTGGCCTTACGTAAATTTAAGATAAAGTTTTTTTTCTCTGAAATCAGGCAAAAATTAATGCGCGCGCTGATGTCATCCATAAAATTTACTTGCTGTGGCCTTACGTAGATTTAAGATAAAGTACCTCTCCCCCCCCCCCCCAAAAAAAATCCATCCAAACACGCACACATACAAACACACACAGACAAACAGGCCCAAAACTATGCCTATAATTTGACCTTGGTGATGTGAACAGGACAACTACTTGAAATTAATCACACTTGACATTGAACTCTAATCATTGCACCATCTACAAAGCCATTAAGAAACCACTATCTCGTCAAAGTAGAGAAATCACTATCTACTGGAAGTAGTCTAATATATGGCTTTCCATCCCCTGTGACCACCTGTGCTTTAGGCAGTAAATTTGATGTCAATATCTGTATGACTCAAAAAACTCTTCATACATAGATTGAAGGAAACAAACATCTAATCATTTCTTTTGGCATAGACATTGGCACGGTGGCCTTGTTAATAGGGTTGTTGACTCCGAACCTGGAGGTACTCAGTTCGAATCCCTGACAGGCTATGATTTTGTACCCTTTGAAATTGAAGTTTGATAAAAAAAACATCAACGATTCAAATCGCATACAGAACAGAATAAACAAATGATCAAAGCCGAATGCCCAATGCAGCATTTAGATAGATCAAAAGCGTTTTTGTACAATCGGGTGATCGCTCTCTGAGTTTATTGACATTTTATGTCAGGCTGAAACAGATCTATAGGAAGCGAATGAGTGACCAGGACTCGTGTTATTAGAATCGCAGCGCTCTGAGTCACCTTGGAACGTGGATAGACTAGTCTGTACATTGCCAGGAATGTTCCATGGAATGCATGATGGGGGTGTGATGATTTTAAACTTTATCCTAAAATTTTCCTTATTTCTTTAGCAGTAATGGCTTATTGAAAACACAACTTTGTATCACTATATTTGCAGCCTGGAGACTGAATTGATGTCTTAAAAATAGAACCCTTAAAATAAGATAGATTGTCATGCTTGAATATCAATACTAAGTAGAATCGTTTTAGCTCATGCCTGGATATACATTTATAAGTACTCTAACAACTAGTACTGTTAGTGCTAAATGGTGATTTGGTTCTATTATTCAAACTTTATACACATAGTTAATTAACTATGCATATCTTGTTGGCTGCAAATTGTACTGTGGAAATACAATACAATAACATATAGACAGTAACAAATAAAGTTACTCAAAAATCACTAAAGGTTTGCACAAAGTCTGTCAGTAAGTTACGTTATACATGTAAATTTTTCCTCACATGAGACGGTTGGAGAAAAAAAGAAGAGAAATGTTATACAACATTGGTTATAAGAATAATGCTAAAATTGAATTAAGCATTACACAATAATTATTGACAAATGTTTAAATTTTGTTTGTTTATATGCAAGTCCAAGTGTTATTTTAAAAAAAATATTGATTATGTTACCCCAAAGTAAGACCTGCACTTTTAAGATTACAACTAACAGCTTAAAAATTTTTTGTCTAGTGCTTCTTTCGCGTAGCTTGTCAACATATCTGGCCAGAGTCGTAAATTTTAGAATGAAGCTTAATGGTTCCCACAACCTTGAGAAGATCGATAAAGGTGCATATCTTTGACCTTGAAACAGATCTCCCCTCCCATGCAGCTCCTAAAACATTTATTACAAATCAGCTGACTACAAAATCAATCTATAGGGATGATTCATTTGTCAACATTGTAAGGGCCAGTCTAGAAATTATCTGTTGTGGTTGTATTCAGGCTTTTCATACTCTTTTTTATTCTGTCTTGTATGATTAAGTACAATTAAGTATTAATAATCGTAGACAACAACAATTGCATACCTGCTTCTCTTACAGTTTGAAGGAAATGTTGCATCATTCACATACGGTAGTTCACCTTAATCTGTGGGTTATCCTATATCCGTCACATTACATCATATCGAAAAACAGGATATTTCCAGCTACAATTGTGGATACATTCTGTTCTCCAACATTCTATTTTTATGTGTAACATGCTGTCCACCTAATTATGTGATTTTCATGTTCATTTTTTTAGTTGCAAATCGTTTGTGAGGATTTCTAAAATTTCAAAGATTTAATGATGTTTATAAGTTGTTATCCATGGTGCTGAAATTATAGCTGCTATGATATATCATACTTTATGTCATTCTACGCTCTTTCACAAGGTTACACCTTTCCTGATGTCTACCAACTCATTGGAAAAACTTATAGAATTATTCATGAAACAAGTTATTATATTTGTTAGGCATTATGTTTAAGAGTCTTTTCCAACTGATCACTATGGGAGTTGACTGACGTAAATTGATGTCCCCGTGTGTGACTCTATCACGCCACGGGATAATTTGTCATTTGCTGGCATCGTATGATGGATTTGTAGTCACCTTGTGGCTCTAAACACTGTTGTACATCATTCCTGAAACAGTAATTACATGCTGTAGTTTAACCATCTAGTAGATATTTGGGTAGAATTCCCAAAAATTAGATCAAGGATCCTTAAAGCTATTTTTGGACCATTAATTGACACTTATCAAATGGGCCCACTATTTCTTTACATAATAAGGACTCTAAATGTGTATGCAAATTTTCCTGGCATTTCTTTCATTTTTGCTCAGCAAATTTTCTTCTTTTTTTGTACTCACTCCTTTGAAATATCAATGTTTCACCTTCATTGACCTTTCAAATGGCAGGATTCTTTAATCCAAATATCCATCTGTTCAACAGCCCAGAGCATAACAACAACAAAGAACGATTGACGTCATGATGTTGTCAAGTGGTCGCAATACATCAATTTAACATTGATGTGCAAGCAAAGGTCAGATTATGAAGTGTACATTCAGGAAATTACTCTGCCATGCAGCTCTACTCTTTTCATGTTTAGATATGAATGGGCCGATGAAATGTGAATAAAAACGAGATTAGATGACGAAATGTCATGTACAATTTACTAAAATCTAAAGCCAATTTTTATGTTGGCAAGTTAGTTTGAGTACAACAGTTGTTTTTGTCATCATTTTGGCATGGTGGTAGTGTCAAATTTGCTTTTAGTCAAGGAAAAATGCAATTCTTGCCCTAAAATCTTTGATTTTTGTTGAATATAATGTTCTCAAAAATCTGGCAGTCTACTCAATACTTCAGCAATGCAGCAATATATGCAGCAATATTTGGAGACATTGTTTTTGCCCAGGCAGTCATGATGAAATCACAGTTTGTCCAATAATAGAACACCATGAATAAATTATGGATTTAGGTCATCAGGTCCTCCATACGTACCCTGTGTCCCTGGTGACATTGGGAGGCTGCACGGTAGAGTATGTGGAAAAGGATAACCTCAAGCCAACCGTTCACACTTACGCCACATCTTCAGAAAAGACGCTGGAGCCGCATGTTCCCCGTTTAGAAACTTTATTTGAACCAACACATAACAAACATGTTTTGCCGTGTGGCTTCCTCAGTGTTATGGGCTCGAATGAGCATAGTACAGCATGTCCTCGCTTTTGTAGGCCAAGTGCATAGTGAACTGTCCAGATGCAAAGTGCCCTAGGTGGCTTAACCAATCACAGTTCAGCAAGTTAGTGCAGTCTGCTCTAGGACTGGCACATAACATAACCTCCTTGACCTTTAAGAAATTACTTCAGCTATTGTTCTAGAACAATCATACTTGTCATAAAGCCAATAAAGCAAAACAAGAGATTCCAATGTTGTTTCTAGCGTTGATGGTGCCCTTGCAGCTTTGCTGACTCTTCTTGCTCTGGTGTTGAAGCTCTGGCGTCTCAGCACTGCAGGCTTTGGCAACAGTGTTGACGTCTTGGGGGGCTGGACTGTTTGCATTCTATATACTAGTAGGTATTCTATATACATGTAGTTTTACTTAGTTGACATAATTTTGCCTGGAAACATAAAACTTTCATATTGAAGTAACTGTGTTGCTGATGAGGCCTTCTCAAGATTTTCTTGAACCTCTGCATGTATAGCTCAAAGCGTGGGTAAGTTATTGGAATTACTGATTCTACATTGCTTACTTACCAACTGCCTTAGTGTCAGTTGCGGCATGAAGGCTCAGCATTTTACATGTAGTATACAACTTAGGTTGGACAAGTCCGTTGGCCCAATGGCCCCGGGGCAAGTGGCAGTGCTGATTGGGCATTAGTGCATGTTGTACCATAATCTACCCGCCCAGGACAATGTGAGACTTTTCTTTCTTTATTTTACACCTATTAGATTAAATGTATTTTTCTTAATAACATATTGCAGTTTTTAAACAGTTCAATTCCCTTTATATCAAATTGAAAGTACATGCTTTGTCCTGAGAGCTCCAGTTAAAGAATAGTTCCTCTATTAGCATCATTGCCAGTGTGCTCTTAATGAATAGTTGTCATTTTGTATCCCTCTACCCACTGATTTGGAAGTCAAAAACATCCCTTGCTTGAATCAATGCTGTCTTTACAAGTATTTTACAAGTATTAGCCCGTAAAAAGTATACATGCTCCTTCTCTGACATTACTTCTCATAAAATGAGGAACAATGGGAACATCAAGGGCATGGCTAGTAGCAAGATGACCTTCAGAAGGTCGTAGCGGGATTCGCATTACGATGGCCCGGGATGACTATGAGTTGTCGGCTGGCGGCACAATGTGCGCGCTGCCTGGTGACAGATGTGCCATGTGGGGCTGTCCTGGTTCTTAGCCAAGTTGAAGTACAAGGTGTATAGATGCCAGCATTAGGCACCACCAATTCCATTCCTTGGTTATTGGATTCATCACCTTGTTGTTTCTGAGGCCACTTTGATTTGACAACATGGATGACATCCTCTGGAAAGCTAAAAAAAAAAAGAAAGAAATTTGCCCCCCTTCCCCCCAAAAAAGTTGCCTTCATTTTGAAATCTGAGTGGTTAGGAAATTTGAACAAATGACTGAGCACTAAGAGTATACAGTGTAGTATAACAAATAATAAAGTCTTTATTATTATCTTTGACCTTGGAATTGATTTAGGCATCCTATCACATTGTTATATTACATTTTCTAGTATTCTTTCTTGCAATGTGCAGCATATATATCTCCCCTCATTTTGCAGCTACTTAATATGTTTTATTTGATTGAGGGTTTTTTTAAATGGACAAAAATTGATTTGCATGGGTATGTTATCCATTTAATCAAATCAACATGGGCCTAATTTGAGTTAAAAAAGAGTCACATGTATCATCAGGAATTCTTACAAAAATTCAACTATGTATTGACAGACCAGGTAAGATTTTAGTTCTTTCATCTGTCTCTCTTGAAACAATTTAGGAACTACTAATTAAATTTTGGTTGTCTAAGATGAAGTAGTGCTTGTGGTTTTGGTTTGCCAAGTTTAAGGCTATAAAGATATAATGCCATCAACTAAAAGCAATTATCTTCTGAAATGCAATTAGAGGAGTGATTTGGTACAATTAGCAGTTATGTCGTAATTTCAGCAAGACAGCCTGCAATGCTGCATATATACGACAGCTTATAAAATGAATAGCTATTTTTACAGCTTTTTATGGCAAGTCAGAAATGTATTGAATGCTTCTAGGCCCAGAAAAGATGAAATGGAATGAAAATATCCTGTGTTTGCCAGCAATAGTGACTGTCATCCCTTTATGTTTGCCTGTCAAATTCATCATCTGTCGAGCTGATTTGAGAGAGTGAGACACAAGGAGACAGACAGACAGAGACCTTGATTGCATGGCAATTGTAAAAGGCACACTATATGGCAACTTGTACATGGCACATTGAATCATGGCAAAGACAATCTACCTATGGATACTAATACTCTAGAACATCATGTTGACAACAGTATGCTATGTCAGACATTGTCTCATTTTTTAATAGACTTATAAATGAATTGGCTGACATGTATATTATGGTCTTACCCTATGTAATAGCCACAGGCTAGTTGTCTAGCCCTGGCTGTGCATGCTGAACAGCCAAACTTAAATAAATAGATGAATAAAATATGTATATGATTATATATAAACAGGGCACAATCATAACTTTATCGAAAAGAAGAAGTGCGTAGTGATATTATATTTGGTTTTACATGCATAGACTGTTAGAAATTTTGTCTGTCTTAATCATACATGTACAATGTACCTTGGACAATATAGTATTCAGAAATCAAATTCGCTCTTTATATCAAGTGATTTTCAGTTGAAAAAGCTGACAACCGCCTAATGCATTGGCATTGCCCTTAGCTCAATGAATCTCTGCATAGAGGCAAATTAATTTCCAAGAGGAGGCTACAAGCATTTTCAGGCATTGTCATCATCATCAATTACCTCCCTGACGTTAATGACGGGAGCTTAATTAATTTTGTGCGTCTCTTGATGATACTTCTGCCTGCAGGCATGATGCTTTCATGTTCAGGGAAGTGTAGGACACCCATATTTACAGCTGATAGAGATGGAGAACAGAGTAAATCTTGTTGTAAGGGTAGATTTTTCAGTAGAATGCAGATACTAGCTGTAAGGACTTTTATGTAGTTTGTATGTCTTATGATTGTACCTGTAATACATGTACTATGTTTTATGTCCAGGAGGATTAACCTCTTACAAAGCTTGTATGTTAGTGTCCAGAGTATTCAAAGATTTATCACACTAGAATATGGAAGAAGACTGAAAGTCTCTGCTGTGTTATAAAGAATGAATGTAAAAGTGTGCAGTGATTAAGGAATCCATGAATGTATTGTAAATACTAGATTGGACAAGGACATACAATGTAAATCAATATATTCGACTAAGTCTGTTTTGTACAAGCTATATTAACAACAATCAATCAATTTCATGCTGATGTGAATCAATGGATTTGATCATGACTACATTAGTATGAGTAACCCCAAACAATTGACTAATTTTAGGCCCCCTTTGTTGTTCCTAAGAAGAGACACAAAATAAGCTGTTATTATTTATTTATGTATGCAAGATAGCAAGTATATAGCAGTTCTATGAATGATCATGTTGCTGTATATTAGATGTAGAGAACCCAAATAAGAACTGATATATTTGTGTCATGAATGTTATTAACAAAACCATCTTTCTTCCATATCAGTACTTGTAGCAATAATAAGATTTGTTCAGGCCCATATCAAATGTGCTTAGCCAAATGATAAATGAATTTCTGTTCTTTATGCCCCAGGGCCTATCCTACCCTATGCCAACAGAGTAGACCAGTCCATCTCAGCTCTTATCGACCCCTTGACTTCCCAAATGGGGGTGAGCAGGGTGATATTTACCACCCTGTCTGTATAACGTATTGCTGCCTCCCAGGTATCCCAGCAGGCCCGGCAGATTGGTGGCTTCCCGCGGGAGCCGTGACGTCAAGCGGGGTTTCACACGCACCGCCGCCCTCCCCTGCACAACCGTAATCACCTCTCCTTCTCTCTCCTGCAGGATCCCAGACTCCCGCAACCAACCGGGTGCCAGTTCTGCCTGGGTTGGAGTAAGACGCAGTGCGATAACGTCAGGACTTTGAACTGTGAGGTAGGGGACGGATTACACCATCAGAAATTTTGATCAGAAAAGCAGCCCAGCCTCAATCACTGCAATCCTGCCCTTGGAGAAGGTCACATTGAGAATTTTTTACCTCCGATGAAAGGACCTCGTTAGTAGGATTGCCACAAATTACAACTGTCGGGAGGAAAGGGGAATCGTTGCTGTGTTGTAACAGAGCCACATATTCGAGACCTCGTCTGTATGCAACGCTGCAAAGCATCATCCTTGAGGAAGGTTACAATCGGAGAGTGTTATCTGCCATCAGCTGTCCGTGATTGAGATGCAGCGGGGCAGTCTCTCGTTCTGAGTTGCTGGGATATCCTCTCAGTCTGCTCAGGTGAGCAACTGCTGCATGGAGTCGCCGGCAAAATTACCGGGCAACAAGATTTGTGGCTGGCGGGAATGAGTTTTGGGATGACAT
Source organism: Branchiostoma floridae (assembly GCF_000003815.2). Lineage (NCBI taxonomy): Eukaryota > Metazoa > Chordata > Leptocardii > Amphioxiformes > Branchiostomatidae > Branchiostoma > Branchiostoma floridae. Next base: position 10,738,818 of record NC_049981.1, read on the forward strand.
TACGGAGAGCTGTAATTCCACTGTGAATTCAGCGCCCATTATTGAGGAACGTCACATCAATTATTCATTACCCCCACACTCACTGTAGGCAGAGGGTTTCCAATCCTGACTGATACAACATGGAGAACGAGGAATTCTCAAGAAAGTCTGAAAAGCTGGGCTTGGTGGACCGGGAGGGGAATCGCTCTTACACTCAGCCGCAGCCTGAACTAGATGGCGAGCTGAAGAAGGATCCGGAAAAGGACATTGATACGACAAAACCAATCAAAGCTCCCAAAGATGTGGTACCGGATCTCTCCCCCACCACTCAACTTGCACATGACTATGAGAATGCACTGCAGGAGGCAGGCTTTGGCAGGTACCAGTGGACATTGTTCGCTGCCCTGGGCATGGGCTTGGCGGCTGACGGAGTAGAAATATTTGTGGTGGGATTCGTTCTGCCCAGTGCAGAGAGGGACCTCTGTCTCTCCGACCAGAGGAAAGGATGGCTAGGTAAGCAATTTTACTCACTAGTTCTTGTTAGGGATGTGTTTAGGCTACATCATCTCATTTCCTTGGTTCACAACATTCTAAAATAAAATGTTGATCAAAAGGTCACGATTCAAATGGAGGGATGAAAGGAAACCTTTGATTGGAATCTGACTAGATGTATATTCACACCCTTTAATTGTGCCTGTGTACTCAAGTACATCCATTCCCTTTTAAAATAGACTCTGTTTCATGCCCATCTTTCAGATAACCATGTGCTTTTGAATCCAAGAAGCAGCAAGTTAAATTGCTGTGGCCATATATAGGTGTATTTTGACAATTTCGAAACCCATCTGTCAGTAATGTTTGTATATGAGATTGAGCAGCCCTATTTATGTAAACGACAGGTTGAAAGATGAGAAAGCACATCATCAGATCTCATTTGTGACCAGGAAAGCATGGAACAGGATCATGTATTTCATACCCAAGTTAATCCTGCAAGTCTTTCAGGACAACGAATCACAAAACATTGATTTGGGTTAACCCTTCATATCTTTCATTGACAACGAATCAGAAAGCCTCACTTTGATTGGCCTTGACACCCAGGGAAAGTCAAGAGGGAAATTACAGTCACTCAGGATTATGCATTGGATTTTGAATAAAATACTCAACAATAATTATTGGATGTTTCAAGGTTGGATTAATTTTCTCTAATTGAAATTAGTTTAGCTAAATAAATTTCTCTCAATCTGTTATCTTCTTTGCATTGGATGAGCAAGGATGCAGGAATATGAAATTATGTTTATTACCATAGATATGTAGCATGTTCTTGATCTAGATGCAAATAATTTTGCTCCTATATACAAAATATATGGTTTAAAGTATTATATGTATTTTACTTTTTTTAACTTCTGTAGTTTGCATCCTCTTGAAAAAATGACTTCCAATTAGATATTATCATTAATTTTCCAAATATGTAATGTATATACAATTTTCTCACTGAAACAATATTACAATACTGTCACCTGGATACATGATGAAAATATATTGACATAGCATTGCATACATGTACATTTACGTCTAAATTAATTTGGTTTCCTTTCACACAGACAAACTAGCTTTGACAAATTGCTTAGATCTGCCAAAGAGTTGCTTGAGGAAAGCCCCATCTTGCCAATTACATTCAGCCATGTGGTAGCCTTACAAAGCCATTCAGTGGTGATGTATTGGCCTTGTGGGTATCATGGTAGTCTTGTTGCAGTGAACAGGAGGAGACACCAATGAGCCATTTCTGGTAGCATCTGTATGTCAGACTGCTGTGAATACGTCAGCATGAAATGATTTGTTGTATAGGAAATCTCCCTTTAGCACTCAGTAAATTCTACCTCCGTCTCCACTCCCTGGTTTGGCCTACTAGTGTTGGAGTTGCCAGATACTTTGCCCCCAGCATCTAAGACTGAGAGTCAGATAACATTTGCTTAATGTGCATGCACCAACCAGAGGTTCCTTAGGGGTTCCTCAAGGCTTTGTTTTAGACCACTCAAGGCCACTGTCTGTAACATATAACACATATCTACTAAAATCTCTCTCTCAATTTGTCATCTTCCATGTATAACGTGAGCAAAAATCTATTTTTGAACATTTGACCAGGTAGCTGAGTGTACATGTGTTAACCAGGTACATGTAAAGGTACCAACGAGGGGAAAGTCCCCACAAAATATTGCTTACATCTACTAAAAGTTGACCAAACTAAAAAAAAAAAAAAATTAATACAGCATAATACCTTAATATGTAGTATCTTTCACCAGTTTCACCTTAATATCTTGGCCTCTGAATGGGTCTTTGGTTCGACTGTTTTATCTGCTATCCTCTCATGGCTTCGGCTAAACTCAAACCTGTCCAATGTGGTTTGCTTTATTTAGAAATATTTTGCATTTTGCACATCAAAACAGAGTCTCAAAAAACTTTCTAATACAATCCAAACCAAACAAATTGTGATTCAATGTAATGCACATCATCATCATCATCTTGGGCGACTTGCCCAGCTCAAGTTCACAATGATAATATCCAAATTAATGATGTAATAGAAATGAAATATAAGGCATAGTCATGAAATATATGGCTATGAATAGCCAACAAGACATGATAATGTGACATTCAGAGACAAAAAGAAGAAGAAGTGACAGATATTTATAATGTTATGCAAGTGGGAGGAACACAGGAGCTTTATTTTACAAGCACATTACTGGGCTAAACAGAGATTATGCTTTACATGTTGCATCAGAACACTTGCCAAGTTGTTTACATGTAGTCAATGCCTAGATTAATCATAAGCTCAAAGTCACATTGTGCTCAGTACATTTTTAAAAAAAAAATGACATTGTGTCATCATGCCCCAAAGGTTTTTGGGTAGCAACAGAAGTTTTGCTTTTTTCACATTTTATTTTTTTTAGATTTGCAAGTAAGATTTTTTGGTGGGATTGTATTACTTTAGGAATATTTGGTTTGTCAAAACGCATTAGGAATAAAGGTTTCAGTGCTACTCATTTATCTTAAGTGAGTGAATTTACTACTAACTGAATACAATATTTCTCTCATCAACATATAAAAATGTACTACAAATCTATGATGAAATGCACATCATAATTTCTACTATATATGAATTGAATATTGACAGATTCTTTACTTCAGAGGAGATTAAAGGTAACAGAAAAAAAGTAATTTCAAGCCCTAACTTCCCATCCCTCCTCATACACCAGCAATGAACCGTCCCTGCCTGGGCTCAGGTGTATGGATCCCCCTAAAGAGGTCACCCCATTCATGGATTAATCAAGCACACAATTGCCACGGATCCAGCCGAATTATTTATAGCTTTGCCTGCCGCACAGTCGCATCGCAAAGCTTCACAGCGCAATCGTTGCTCCGTTCCGTTTTATACGGTCCTTGAGTGGGGTCAGAAGCTGATCCAGGAGCTTTGTCTGGCGTGCGGTTCCCTGATCCTAATGGCGGTAATGCGCCCCTCTCGGATGTCACTGAGCGATGGTGGTCCTTTCAGATCTTTAGATGCTCTGCCCTTTAATCTATCACAGCATGGGGAAAGTGCTCTATTTTTCTTTAGCATCTCTTTTCAACTCCTTTTTTGATAATAATGACAATGATAATAATAATGATATAATAATAATAACAACTGTATTTGCTATCCATGCCAAAGGGCTAATTGCAAACAAAGGAAAACAATTGTATACAAGACGAGTAATGTTATACTTATCAGAGTAGAGAAATGAAACACATTTTATGAAATAAGAGGTGGTAAAATATCAGCTATTTTAACCCTATACCAAATGTATTTCAGCACCTGGGACAGCAACCAATGGCCAATGGGTTAGATTTTGGAATAAGAAATTTTTAGGAGTTGTATATAAGTGATTAGTCACTAATAAATCCCCCAGCCCTATGCTTCCATGCTGTCCACTAAAATTCTTACATTCAAATGTCCCAAGAAAATAGATAGATGCAGCCTTTCATTCATCCATCCCCATCAGAATCACAAGACAAACAGCACTCTGTGGTAATCCCCACCCCACCTCCACCATCCTCCAGGCAAATGGAGAAGAGATGGTGAGAAAAGATTTTGCCTTAATGGAAATAATACAAGTGGTCCAGAAAAAAAATATTTATTGGTTTGGTCCAAATAAAAATAAGTATAGATTTTTTGAGCAGGTTTCAGATCAATCCATAATCACAGGGTCATTACCTATGTCATCAGATTAGTAGACAATTGGTACATTGTGTAGAGGTCAAAACGTATATTTTTGTAGCTTTTATCATGCCCATGAGAGACATGATTTCATTGCAGTGGTATGTAAGAAAGTGATTTATTTTCTTTTTGACTGATTATTAGGGGTAATAAAAACTTGGTGATGTCATCCATGATAATTGGCATAAAATTAAGAATTTTTCATGTCTTTATTCAGCAACAGTTTTTCATGAATTTATCAAAGCAACAAAAGATGAAAAAAATTCATGACAATATGACTAGTCAGGAAATATTAATATTCTCATCACATGATTCAAGAGGTTTCTTGTGTGCTTCTGAGCCTAGGATAATATCCTTCACATGAGTAGATTATGTGGTGCCATGGTGACTAGAGCTCTGGAAGAAGATTTATGTCAAATTGAGATTCTTAGGAAATGAACTTATTGATCCCTGCTGTCAGGCAAACTTAGACCACATCAATTTATTCTTTTGGTCTTCAGACATTTTTAAGTAAAATTAAGGGAAACAGAAGACTTTTAGGAAAACTTGCATCTTACTAAATATGTGTACATTGTATATTACTCCCTTAACCTGTTTTTCACTAAGGTTCAGCCCTCAGACTATTTTGGTATAATTTAGTGTTATTTTAATAATCTGATAAAAAAAACAAATAAAATTAGCGTGTCCTTAACAACAGTAAATTGTCCCCAGTTTCTACCAGGAGAAAACACGTTGATTTACTTATAATTGAGGTGCAACACATTACTTCACCATATTGAGATAACATCCAAATGCAAATAAAAATTCAGCAAAGCAACTTAGTCAAATGTCTGACTTTTTGCTACCAAATAGACTAAAGCTTAATAAAATTTATTATTATGAAATTGATACATGAAACAGTAGTAACTGTTCCTAAAACAATTCTCATATTCAAAATTATATTTTAGACAATATGTATCTGATGATTTTCATGATGATGTTTATTTGGTTTGGCCCCTTTTCAACTAAACTACAATTGGTGAGCAAATATTGAACAAATCAAATATCAAAATTACGGTAGGTGCGAATGTGTAATAGAAATGTGATGTACAATGCAAATTTATGATTTATCAAGGCAACAAAGCACACCAAAGGTCAGAATATTCTTTATCGAAGAAATTGTAAATCAGCTGTTGAAGTGAGCAAGGGGTGTTCCATGAAATACAACCAGGATTATTATGTCAAGGAAAAAATATGATTACCATTCCCTGTCACCCCTCGGGAGATAGCCACAGGTTTCATCATTAGTGAAACATGATTATTTCTCCCTGAAGTGATTTCATTACACATTCATTACATGTTCAAGGATGACACAACATCATCTTATTCTCAGTGTTTTTGACCCAAGGTCAAATCTTTTGGTAATGAACACTATACGTAATACTGTGCCCCCCTCCCCTCTCCTCCCATTTGTAATGATTGTACCATTCAAACCATCAGCCCTATTGTTTTAAAAAAATGGTTCACTGACTTTCATATTTCCCTTGGGTGCATTTCTGCTTCAGGCAAAAACAAAGCAACCCTTTGGGGAGTTACTTTCAAGGCTGTATTCTATTACTGAAGCCAAAGGTGGTATGATTTCAATAAAAACAGTCGTATGGAATATAGTTGAACGCTGTGATTTTGTGGTCATGAAGGTCAAAGTGCTTTGCTTGTTAACATATTAGGATTTTTTGAAACGATACCCCTTTTTTGTATTCTGGGAATCAAATGCTTCATTGCTTTTCTATCAACTTTTTATGGTCTTTTCTGATCACATCATCAAAGTAAAAGGCCATATTAAATGGTCCATCTGCATCTTTCAATGAATTTAAGAACATTGCATATATGATGGCTGTGTCAATGAATTGTGAAGAGTTAGGTCCACAGAAGTTTAGTGTAGATCTCTTGTCAAACCACAAGACTTCTTGAATTAAGTCAGACAACTTAAAAGTCTGTGAAATGAATTTCAGTGTACGCAATTATATTCAAAGCCCCTTGATGCAACCACCACATAGCATCTTGATTTATTGGGAACACTCACTGTGCACATTTGGAGCGCAGGGGGCCAAAGGCATGTTCCCAATAGTCATATATACATGTACTACTGTAAATGCCTTTAAATTTACAGGAATTTAATTTGCAGTAGGGATAAAATGAAGTGTTCATTTTTTGTTGTTAACAGTGAAGAGGTTACCATGAATATTGAACCCTGGTGAAAAATTTTAGCATTTACAATATTCCCAGATGGCTAGCAAGAATCATTAAATAAATTCCGAAAATAATTTCATCAGGTTGGTAGGTCATAGGATAGCTGATGTACATTCTGGTGGCACTTTTGTGGCAAGAGCACAATCCCAAACACCCATATCAGCTTCAAATAGCAGCAAGAAGCAGAGCTCCAGTGAGAAGCTCTGAGGAAAATGTCTGAAAGGCATCGAAAAGTCAGCAGGTAATATTAACTGGTAGTGTAAAAGAAAACTTTTGTGGAGGACCAGTCTTCTATGCGCTGATGTATTGCCCAGTGTTGTCGTGCAGAATACAGAGACAGCGTTGGGCCCCAGGTGGCCAGGATTTCCGAGAAACAAGATGTCAAGACCGTCTCTACGAGGACATATTTATTATGCAGCAGATAACTAGATTTACTTGTGGGCTGCAGCTTTGTGTTTAGGCCCTCATGTGTGTCATTTGTCATAGAAGCCGGGTGGTACGGCCATCTGCCATGCTAACTGTTCGTTCTACAATCTTGAAAGAAAAGAGCTGATCACAGAATGCTTCATTAGATGTATACATGTGTGCCATTATCCATCACAGAACTATAATATTTAACCTCTCCAAGAAGGATATGTTTTCTTGAGCATTCATGTGTCTGTCTGTCTGTCTCTAAACACAGTATCTTTAGCAGGTCTAGATAGGTTGTCGTGATATTTGTGGATTAGATCCTAATCAAGTTAATGGAACCTCAAAATGATCAGATTTTGGACCCCCCCTCCCCCCATTTCAGGCAATGTGAACTCCCTAGGATTTGTCCAATATTCAAAGAATTGTCATACAATTTTTACAATGAAGAAGGGTTGATCAAAATATGATGAAATATAGAACCTCTCTTGCATACTGTAATTAATTTTACATTTTTTTACCATTTCTTAGGCACATTTACTGATATGCATTATTATCTTCTCTAAAGCTTTTTAATTACTATGCCTAAATCAACATTTCTCTGGTCAATGTCTTGTTGTTCTATGAACTTTCATAATTTTCGTTTAATCTATATTGTACGATTGTTTAATTGTTAAACAAAGGTATGATTATGTGTAATTTAACTTGCAAACAATGCATGTCAAACATGATGGTAGAAGACGAAACACATTTTATGTCAATGATAGTTCATTCTACAATCACAAAAGAAGAGAGTTGTTTGAAGAGGCCACCAAATTCTAGAGTTTGCTTTTAGACTTAAGTAGACACTTGCTGATACTTTTAATTATGTAACTTGCAATTAGGCCACGGGCAAGAATTTGTAATAAACTTAACTATATTATTTCACAATTTCTGTGCACTTATGAGCTTCCTTTAATCATCATAGCAGTTAACCAACATTTCAAATCGTACGTACTTCACATAATGCTTCATTAGATGTATACGTGTGTGCCATTATTCCATCACAGAACTAACAGTGTTGAGAATAATGAGCCAGTGGTTGGTGATTTACAGGTACTGTCACTTCTGACAGATTAATATCCAAATTGCCATACATGCCGTTAGCTACATGTATATCACGACACATAGAGAGACTTCCAAGATGATTTGTAATTCTGTTCTTCAATTCTCTTTGACTACAGTAAATGTATACTGCATACAATTTGTCATTCTTTAACAACAGAAAAGACCTCCTCATCTACGGATATAGATGTAAAGGTACGCTACATGCTTGCAAGCCTGGACTAAATGTATTACACCACAGAGCAGCTATTTTCATTAAGGGAGTATATCAGCAGGATCTGACTGACAAAAGCATTAAAAATAAAGTCACTTTTTAGGGTCATTTTCTACATCACAAGTTGGATCTATCTTTAAGTTATCACAATGCGTAGTGTCATGAGAAAATCTTAAAATATGCACACTTCCCACGGCTGAGGCAGTTGCCTGTCATTTTTGGTAGACTATAGAAAATAAATATATTTTTAGCTTTTTACTCTGTATATAATGATATTTGATAATTTTGTATATAATCAATTCTGTTTATAATTGTCACCAAATTGTATATTTATGTCTACTGACTTTTGATGTCTAATGTTTATTGTTTGATTTGGTTTCGTATTGTTTTCTATTATCATTTCAGGTCTGGGAGGACAACTTGTAAAGGTGTTGATACACCTGTTTTGTCCTCCCTTCCACTTGTTTTTGCATGTGGTAAATTCAAATAAAGAAATAAAGAAAAATAGCAAGGGGACTAAATAGCACTTTCTTTTACTTTTTTTTACAATGATTCTGGAAATGTGAAACAAAACAGAAATTAGTTGCAATATGTCTAATCTGAAAGGAGCTCAGAACATTTGTGGTTTTGATCCCAAAGTTCTGTATGATGCCCCTTTGAAACAAATAAACAGGACACCTTCAAACAAGCTTAACTACCACATCCCTAGGGTTCTTGGAAAGACTTTTCCTATCATCAATTCCAATACATTACACTAAGCAGCCCTGTTTTGTGACCGAGCTAGAGAAAGAGGTTTTAGCTTAAGGAAAGCCTGCAGGGTCCCCTTGTCATGCGGCCTGTTTTGTAGCATGCTGAAGTCAACCTACTTACGACACTGGAAGGCTATCAGAGATCTGAGACGTGGTGGCACCACATCTATCTGTGTCAGCACAGGGTCTGACTTGAGGGGTGGATTCAAAGACTCTAGGGTCGTGGGGTTAGGAGAGGATCCATCTTCGTGTCAAGACCGGAATCCAGATGAGAGGAAAAGAGGTTGAAATAGTGTCTGCTGCAGGTTATCTACCGTGATATCTGAAATGCTTGAGTAAATCCATTTGTATTTGTGTAGAAGCTGACTTTATACGACTTCTTGTTGTAACTCTGAAATCTTAAAAAATCAAACCTCTATCTTCCTGAAGTAAGATTTTTTGAATAACTAAGTGTGACATGCTTTTACTACTTGTCAACCAATATATAACCAGTTATTTCCTGTTTGTAGTTATATTGCATTCTTTGCATCAGCCGTCAGTACCTTTCAATATCAGATCCACAGCAATACTACATAGAGCCAGTAGATTTATGTCATTCCCAGGGGATTCAAAAGTATGGCAGAATTGATCTGGTTCCAGAATAATAAGACACGTTGAAAGCTCTAGAAATCTTGGAAAATAGGTAATACATTTGCCATTGTTGTGGTCTTGCATTTGGTACGATCTTTTTCGTTGTTTGAAGGAGTCAAAAATTAGGAAAGGGAATTTGCAAAATGTTGTTTTTTCTTCTTTTCTTCATTGGACAGAAAGACATCTCTTTCTTTCTGTAAAACAATTTACTTTTACAACAATTTTATTTTAGGGCAGGAGGGGAAAGAATTTTTTTCAATGTTTTATATTCATAGTTTGTAGTTGCAACAAGTTTGTAATTGTACATAAATTAAATAAATTTATATTTTAGTCATTTTTTGGCTGAAGAATGCATAAATGCAACAAGAATCTTTCTGGTTTTGTCAAATTTGTTTCAATATGTTATCTGTAGTGAATTAGCAATTTTTATTTACAGCAATGTGAGGCACATTTATGTAACTATTTATTCACATATTGTTACATTTATCTATTCATTTATCATTCACCTTTGGAGGTTGTCTTTCATAAACAACATGCAAGGAAATACTCAAATGAAGATATACAACTAACACCATCATCTAGACTGTAACAACAACAATGAAATTGAAAACATAAATTTACAGCCTACCAAGAAGGAAAAAAATATATAATATAGGCAAAACTGTAATTGAAAACAAATGTATGTTTTCCCCATGTGTCTAATAAAAGCTGTGTTTTCTATTTGCACAATACATTACAAGGTAGACATTACGACTATGGCATCCACAGGGACATGTAACTTGACATATCACCAACCTCAGAGTGATTTTCCTTCTCTGCCTTAATACCCTTAAAGCTTAATCAGCTCAGACATTCACCCGATCTGTAGTCGTTTCCCAGGCGACGTTTTTGTGTTCTGATGGACCATTTTCTCCTGATGGGGTGATTCTATTTTGTGTCCGTTGCAGTACCATTGGTAACTGTAATTCCACAGTGGTAAATGACTGGAGGGGTTTACATACACAACAAGCAATCCATCATGGATACAGGCATTTTACTGCATTAGGCCATTTTGATTGATTATATGAAAAACATCCAAGCATGCATCAATATCAAGCCATTAAAAGAATATGTTTTTACCATACTGTAAATTGTACAAAAAAGCTGCAAAATGAGGAAATATAATATATCATATTATGATTTTTCAGAAACTTGATGTCATTTATTCCAAGGTCAATTCCAAGATTAAAGGAGAAGATATGAAATAGTAAAAATGAAGAGTCTATTATTTGGTATACCATACTCTGTGTGTTCGGGCATTTGTTCAACCTTCAATACTTAGATTTCATAATGAAGGCAACTTTATTGGGGGGGGGGTGTTGGTTGGACAAACTTTTTTATTTGCATGCTTGCATCAGTTCTGCAGTTCTCAGAGGATGTCATCCCTATAATCAAATAGATGGCCTTAGCTTGCAAATAGGTTTTAGGAAATGTAATGTTGTTTTGATAGCCAAGTGGCTAGGTTTGCAGACATGGGATTGAAAGGTCACAAGTTTGATTCCTGGTTAAGACATTGCATCTTTCATTAAGTCGCTTTACACGAATTTCCTTACTCCTAGGTGTTCATGGTACATGACTTTGGTTGGGGAAGTAAATGGAGGAAGAAGAATTAGAACAGTAATATTTTCAGCACCAAGGACAGGAGCCATAATATGTCATCATTTTTTATTTTCCAAGATTTTTTTAAACAGACTGATGCTGATCACAAAAATAGCTCTATCAGAACCTTCTCTGTCCATTTAACATGGGGGTCCTCCTAGCAATGTCCATTCTTGCAGAAGGGTAATTTTCTTACAATTCTATTTCGGACATGAGTAGTTTTTGAAGTCCATTATGAGTGGAAATGGTTTTGTAATCGTCCATTAAACATGAGGGTGCCTGTGGAATAGTAAATTCATGCAAAGGGGCTCAATTTGGGAAAGCTTCATTTCGAATTCTGCTTCACTTTGCAATATAGTTAACATATTTCCTACAGAAGATGTGTAGGAATAGACAATTTTTGTGCTTCATTCTATTTTTTGGAGTGCAATATGCTGTATTTGTTTATAAATATAGCCTATTTTTATTTCTTCTTTTTTCTGAGAGCAGTGTGTCGAAGTGTAATGTCGCAGTAAATGACTTGTAACTGTGGTGTAACGGTTTACCATCAATGATGATTATGGAGATAATTACCACCTAATGGGTTTTGGGGTCATGTAATCAAATCTTGAAGTAGCTTTAATCAAGAAGCTTACTGTAGATTGTGAAATGTTTGCAGCGGTTTCAATTTCTGGCTCTCTGCAAGCCAGTCATACTGCAAATATTTGCCCTGTAATGCATTGCAAAACTGTGCTTGTTTCAAACATAAAATCAAAGGTACGGCATACTCTTGATTTTCACCTTATTAGGAATTTTTAGTTCCAAGAACTGACTTAACAATATTCTGTAATTTGTCTGAGATTGAGTGAAGTGAGGTTATCAAATCTTGAAATATAAAGATGATTTATTCAATTTGTTATCTTTAGGACAGATAACACTCTACACAGGGCCAACATTTTGGAAGTTTAGTGCATGGATCTGAAATTATCTGTTAGCAGTTTGCCCGTTTTTAAATTGCCATTTCAGCAGACAAAAATCACCAAGCTCTGGCTGAAAATGGAGCTTTAATAGCATCATTTTGCTAAAATGTTTGTACAGGTCAATAAAGATATGCCCTAATGTTGCCATTTAGACTGTTATCCATATTGTTATGCCCACCAAATAGACTTTGCGGTCAAGCAATCAGCTTCTTGTGCTTATTATATACATTGTATGAATGATGATGTTTTTCCATCAATTTTTTTCGCATAGGACCACAATGTTGCTTGTCATTTACAATTTTTTTTATGTGTCATTTGTCTAGAATAAAGGAAGTCTTACCAAGCAGCTTGTTTATAGGGTCAATCATAAAAAATTATTCAGAAGTAAATTTTGCTTTAGAATGTTCACACAGATATGCTCATATCTTTTGTAAGTTGTTCTGAGCAACTTTAGGTACCAATCAGGCAAGCGCATGTCCTTTGGAATCCCTACTTGCCGGATCGGGCAATTAAGATATGTCAAATGAGTCCCCAATACGTCAGTTGCATGTGCTTTGCATTTTTTGTTGTTGGTTTTTCCTTGGTTCTGCGTCAATTGTTGCCAAGAAGGAGTTAAAAACCATACGAAAACACCAAAAATGCTTCTTTAACTATCAAGCTTTCTGTGATTATGTTTGTTAAAAACCTTTATCCCCTTGAAAAATGTCAGATACCCCACCAATAACTTACAGCACCTTGGAAAAAACTAGGCTGGATTTAGGGCGTCTTGCTTAAAAGTAGGCAATTTCCTGTTATTTTTACTTTCCATCTACTGGAGCAGTCTACAATTCCCAAGAAATCTCCAAATGGAGATTGTTTGGGTGTATGGATACATACTGCCTGCCTACCACCAGTAGGTTTGCTTGGAAATTATTATTAAAAAAAGAAGTGGACCCTAGATGATGAAAAGAATTCCATCGCTGGACGTAAAAATGTGTAGAAAAGGACATTTAAAATTTGGGCAAGTGAAGCGTTGGTTTGGGCAATTGAATGTTTTCATACACTTGCTTGATGGGACAAGTGAATTTTAGAAAACTTGTCCAACCCTGTAAGTGCCCTTCAACTAGAAAATAGATATGAATGTTAAAATGACAAAATGTTCATGCATAAAACTTATATGCATAATGCTCATCTAATAAAAACCATGATGTAATGTAAAAACCCTGTAAACATGTGTACACATGTTTTAAAAAAAGGGAAGAGACTCTATAGGTTCGGATGGAATATATTATAACCTTTCTAGACTTTTGGCTCATTCTCATTTAAATGTCGAAATGCTGTCACCTGACTTTACGGCTTGATATGGAGAAAATTATAGACAACATCACTGGTTCCTTCATTTTTCCATAACCCCTGTAATGTTTTACAAAAGATGCACAACAACATTCGTATTGGTTGATGGCTTAGACGGTTATTATAGCCACGGATCGGATTTCACACCCTAAAAAATGGCTGTCGCCTGAGAAGACACGAAGAATTCAAATAGTAGCCAAAAATTTAACAATTCAGTTCCCAGAATGATTGTTCGGCAGGTGAAACCAGCTACCAAGGCCCTCTGCCCGATCACGTCAGATCGCTCCTGTCACTGATCTTGGAGGCTGTGTGAGGTGGTTTATGCCTGTCGCCAGATTCTGTAACAAACGTTACCACCACTAGTACGATGGTTGCCACGGTTATATTATCCACGTATAAGACTAGAAATGACCGTTTTTGTGACGCTGCACAGTTTTTCTGGCTTCCTAAAGAAACAAGAAAGGGTTGTTGACTGTTATTTGTACCCCACCTTGCTTAACAAAATGTTGTTCGGAAATGACTGTAACAAACGTTACCATTGTTCTATCTAGGCTTTCTATTTGACTTGGTGTAAAAAAGGTACCCACTTTTCAAATGTCCCTTGGCACATCCACGTACACCTAAATGATGAATTAGGTCAGTCCTTTAGAAGAAAACAGGGTAAAGTTTACTATTGTAACAAACGTTACCGGTAACGTTTGTTACCTGCCCTGTAATGTATTACCAATGGGACCGAAAATAATAAGTTGCCATTTTTTGGCTATGGTTAAAAGAGGAATTTTCCTAAACAACCAGGTAGTTTTCACTGAAAATAAAGCCGATTTATTTTTCGACCAAAAAAATGCCATTTTCGACATTTCAATGAGAACGAGTGTTTTACTTAAGTCATCAAACTCAATGCATTTAGCCCATCTTGAAAATGCAATAAAGTTCATTGCCATTGTCATTATTCAAATAGAAACTTATCAACTACTAAAACAAAGGGGCTCCTTTTACTAGTTTTAGACAACTAAACTGAAATTGTCGAGCAACATATTCACCTTGCTTTTTTCTTTATTTCCAGGTGGCATCATCTTTCTTGGTATGATGATTGGTGCAATCATCTGGGGCAGTGTGTCCGACAAGCTGGGGAGGAAAATAACGCTGCTTATCGCTCTCGGCACCAACGCGCTCTTCGCTGTGATCTCAGCGTTCTCCACAGGATATGGCTTCTTCATGTTCTGCCGCTTCTTCAGTGGGATAGGGTAAGTTTGTTAGTTAATCACTCCTTTTATTACTTTTTTAAAACAAATAAACATACAGATACAGAGTATAAAATGGAAATAAATGATGGCATGTGCGACTGTGTGATGTGTAAATCAAATCAAGGAATTAATACTGATACGGTTAAAAAAAACAATACAAACTTTAGGGTCTAAACTTATGTCACTTCTTGTCAAGCACGAGCTTAGAGACATCAACCATCAACTCTCATAATTCTGCCGGATGTCATGATACTGCCACATGAGAAAAATATGTGAATTCATAGTACTTTTAAGAGATTGAATGCAACATCAGTAATCCTGAGGTATTTACGCTTCGGATATTTAAGTGTTCAAGACAATCTTGAGACTGTCTCTAACAATTTTTTTTTTTTAATATATTAAAGTAGTGGTATTTTTTGATTGGCACCCACTGGAATCATAATAGTTGATGTTACCGTGCCAAAAATCATATAAACATATAGCTTGATATTAAAACAGTACGTTCTGCTGCAGTTCCAAACAAAGCCACTAGGAGCCCCAAAATCTTATCACTTTTCTTCTACAGGACACTGTATTAATTTTCGTGACAATCCATCCATATCTTCTTGACTTATGCAGTCCAACCAAGTACATTATGTACATACATTGAACATACAAGTCATGCAAATACTACCAAAACATAACCTTCTTTCCGAAGGTGAAATGAAGCCTTATAGATTGTTAAATACAGTTTTTATAATGTTCTTTAATGCATTTTTCCAGGATTGGTGGTTCCATACCCATCATCTTTGCCTACTATAGCGAGTTCCTCCCCACCAACAAACGTGGCGAGCACCTGAGCTGGCTGTGTCTGTTCTGGATGGCAGGAGGGGTCTACGCCTCCGGGTTTGCCTGGGCCATCATCCCTCATGCAGGTTGGGTGGTGTTGTATTAAAGACTACACCAAATGAACTTGTTAGTTCTTGGATTTGAAAAATATAGCACTAGACAGTTTGCCTGTATCTGCGCGAGGTAACCTATATCCGTTGCTTTTTTTAAGCAATATTTAGGGATATCAAGGGCTGTCAACAGCAAGCACTGACCAGCAAGCTTTTGATTATTCCTCTGATCCTCCTCAAGTTGAAATGACCCGAAGCCTATGTCATGTGACCTGAAAAGAAGTGTGATGTCAGCAATGGGTCAAAGGTGCCCGGAAGTCTGTATCGCCCCCTGTCTTGGTTGAGGTATTGTTGATGAGCCCTAATGGAGATAACATGCTGGAAAGAGTCCTTAGGACAGGAGGTTGAGATGTGTTCCACTGTCTATTGTACAATAAATACTGTACATAGAGGTTTTAATACTGTCATACAAATCAAAGCACTCGCCAACAAGTTTGTGATTAGTCCTCTGATCCTTCTCAAGTTGAAATGACCCAAAGCCCATGTCATGTGACCTACAATAAAAAGAAGTGTGACATCAGCAGCGGGTCAATGGTGCCTGGAAGTCTGTAGCACCCCCTGTCTCGGTTGAGGTATTGTTGATGAGCCCTGATGGAGATGACCTGATCTTGTATTTTTCCCAGGTTGGGCGCTGAGCATGTCAGGTATCCACAGCTGGCGTGTGTACGTGTTTGTGTGCTCCATCCCCTGCATCCTATCCTTCATCTCCCTCTTCTTCATGCACGAGAGCCCACGCTTCCTTCTGGAGGTAAGTCTGTCAGAACAAGTGCTGTTATCTCTCATTGCTGCAAGTTTATACATTTTACCTGGGAGGAGGAGAAGGGAGTACTTTGTGGTGTTTTATGCACGTGATTGAAAAAAGTCTGTGGTACTGCAACGGAAATTTATATTCATAGTGTAATTGCACTATAGAGATCACCATAAGAAATGCTATAACAAAACCACTTGAAACATTTGAAAGTGGGATCAGCCCTTCACCACCTCGGCCCTATCACCACTCAGGTTGTCTTGGCTGGGGTTTTGGGTGTCGGGCCAACTTGAGCAGGGTATAGGGCTAAGTTGGTCTGATTAGCAACGGGCCAAGTTGGTTAACAGTCGGACATCTTTCGCAAAACAAATCAAAAGAACTGGGAAAATTTCAAGATCTACGTTATTATAATACAGTTTTATCTTGTGCCTTATGTTGTGTGGTATGAGGGTCTCAAATAGCAGTTCTTGCTTCCATCCAGGTCAACCAGCATGACGAGGCCATCAAAATCCTGAAGAAGGTCCACGATGTCAACCATCGCTTCCAGGAGGAGCTGGTATATCAGGTAAGGAGAGAAGGGTTCTATTTGTTTTAAAGACTTGGTTCTATCTGTTCTGTAGGCCTTTGTTTATCTATCTGTAACATCCATAGAGCTGATTCTATCTATTCTGAAGACCAGGTTCTATCTGTTTCATAGATAGACTTGGTTCTACCTAGAGACCTTGTTCTATTTGTTCTAAACATATAGGTCTGTCAGGTACAATTAGAATGGTTCTATTTGTCCTATACACCTGATTCCGTCTGTTCTATAGACTTTTTTCTATCTGCTCTATGCAGCTTGTTTAATCTGTTCTATAGACCAGGTTCTGTTCTTCAGATGTGGCACTCTCCAATCTATAGATTTGGTTGTATATGGTTTAATCTGTTGTAGATTATATACAGAGAGAGCTTTGTCAGTTAAAGCTAGCCTAGATTATTATTTCTATAGTAAAGTTACTGTTCTATCCTATTCTACAGACCTGGTGTTATCTGTTTTATGCATCAGGTCCATCTAGAATTTGTTCTATTTGTTCTACGGACATTCTTATATTTCAGGTAGACACTATCATGTCATAAATATTTTGTTCACAATAGGTGACCAAGATTGACCTGCCACCACCCAAGAATGATGAGTCCACGTTTGTGGAGATCACAGAAGACACGACAACCTCCGCTGGCAGGTGGTTCGTCAGGGTCAAGACGTTCATCGTCCCTGTAAGTCACTTCCTCATTTACTCTTCAGTATCCATCTGTATTGCATACCTGGTAAACTATCTTAATGTGGAGCACAACTGTTAAATGTACCTGGTGAAAGGTGTCACTGTGCAGTACAAGTTGTGTCAAGCCCCTGTCACATATAGTGCTACCACAGCCTCCTGACCTTCTCAAGACCATGGTTAGAAGTTAATTGTTAAAAGGTCATCCATATTTTGGAGTTGGTCAGCAAGGGTCTCTACATGTACTACCTTGTACCAGTCTAGTATGAAGTCATATTCTACTTGGATATGATCAAAAAAGCAAACTGGAGCTAGAATAGGGTGGATCCCAGGTATACTCCTAGCCTACTGTTACTCTGACCTTGGTTGAGGGATAGTGTGGACCAATGTTGTGGGAAGATCCCAAATGTCTGACTGGGGCCTATAAGGTACTGTTGGAGCCTACCCCTTCCCTTTTTTTAAAGTGGGACTGAGGCAATATTACATAATACATTTTGTATGTACATTATCATTGGTGATATTTGGCTTTGCTCAAAGTCAAACATGGAAGCTAAGGCCACACCTCAACAACTGCTTCCAAGAGGACTGCAAGCACTAATAGTACTTCATTGCCGAGTTTGTTGTAGCATACATCCAGTTCATTTTGCAGTGAAGTCTGACCTGATTACAATTATGATTCTGGCATAATGCATGTGGAAAAATGTAGTCTTTTCTAGGATATCAATATTAAGATGGTTCAGATCTGTTATTCTGATATCAGGTCTTGTGTTGAGCATAATGTAATCTCCTGTACGTGTTATATTTTTTTTCTCACAGGCCATGAAGAACAACTTGGAGCTGTTTAAGAAGGACTATCGCCGTACTACTCTCCTGCTCCTGGCTGTGTGGATCTCCCTGGCATTTGGGTAAGCAGTGAGCTCTTAAAGTCTGAGAACCAATATATTAGATTGGGGTGGCCTTGTTGAAAATATCGACACAAGTTTTACATTTTAGAACACTTTTAGATCTAAAAACACTGACAGTGAGTAAGAAAAGCTGTACTTCCTGCCTTTTGCTTACTAATCAATATTTTGACCAAACTAGTTAATTCTGTGTACAGTACTATTTGGTGTGTGTGTTTGTTTGAGTTGATGTGTTTGTCTGCAGTTATTCAAATACAGTCAAAACCTTATTTGCGTGATTGATGGTCTACAATTAAACCAAGATTAAACAAGACTTAATATTATAGTTGGGATATCGTCAAAGTCTTCTTGGTTTTGTTGCAGGTACTTCGGACTGATTGTGTGGTTCCCAGAAATGATCAAACATATCCAGATCCAGCGCTACCTCGGAGAGACCGACCAGCTGTTTGACCAATCCGTGTCCAACGTGAACGTCACCAAGGACTTCCAGAACCGCGCGTACTTCAACAGCAACTTCACCAACGTGTGCTTCGACAACCTGAACATCAAACACGTGACATTCTCCAACTGTCTCTTCACAAACTGTTCCTTCAACAAGGTGTCGTCGAGCGAGCTCTTCTTCCGAAACAGCAGAATCAGCAACACAATCTTCAACTACACAGACTTCTTCGACTACAAGTTCATTAACACCGTACTGGACAACTCCTTTTTCTACAACTTGCGGAAAGGCTGTCGTCTGGACTTTGCTGAGAACTACAGCGCGTACTGGATGTACTTCGTGGCGTTCGTTGGGACGTTAGCCGTGCTGCCAGGCAACATCTTCTCTGCCCTGATGATGGACCGGATAGGAAGGCTGTACATGCTGGGTAAGTGTGGTGTCTGTGGCAGTTGTTATGTGGGCGAAGCCACACATATAGTTTTCTTACAAGTATTTCACCGGAAATCAGAAACAAATGGAAGCCTCCATGTACTCCATGTTTCAAGCTTTTTGATTGGCCTAAAGTCGCACTTTCTCGGTTGTACGTCAGAGGTGAACCTATCAACGCGCAGGACACAATCGGCATCCATTTTGATAATAGCCAATCAAAACTCAGAAAAATGGAAGCTGTTAGCAAATACTCCGCGTTCCCAGCTTTTTGATTGGCCTAAATTCAGACTGTCTCGGGTGTACGTCAGAGCTGGACCTATCAACGCAGAGAACACAAAATGTCATTCGGCATCCAGTTTTATGATAGCAGCTGAGACGCGGCAGTAAATCGGCCATGCATTCGACCAAACAGGCGCTCAAGGAAGAAGTTGCCCGCCACGGAATGAACAAGATTGATAAATTTGCACAGAAAAACATTATCTTCAGAAAATGGGACCTTGGAATCTTGCAAATTAAACAGTGAACGGACGTGTTCAAGCTACGCATTGCATTTGTATACATGTACCTATTAAAATGCCGGCAATAACGTTACGGCAAGCTTGGCCGAATGGCTAAAGCACCAGCTACGTTTGCGCTTTTTTCGCTAGGTCAACCCTGGTTCGATTCCGGGCGGGAACAACTTTCTTTTAGTTGTCCTTTTTTTTTCTTTTTTGATATTTACAACAATTTTATCTTGCAAACAGAGCATCGTTCAGTTTACACGCCTTTTTATTTATTTTTTAATTGCCCTCAAAAGACGGCGTTTAAACGGTCGGACGGTCCATGTGGGGAGGGGGGCTCGTCAACGCCTCGGACCATACCGGCAGCCAAATACTGTATCGTCGATGTCTGTCGCCTGCGGCGTTAAGTCAAATTTGGAATGGAGGCTACGGTACGGTACCGGACCTGAACCTGATCATGAATTTCAGCTTTATAATTGCTACACAGCACAACCCGTGACGTCAGGTAAAGGCCGAGAATAGGGGTGAACCGAGAATACGGGGCACCTAATGGCAATTACTATTGTGTGTAAGATAGTTTGACTTAAACTTCAAAAAAGGCCACGGGAAAGACTTGCTGCATTTTCGCGAAAATGTTGTCATTCTAGTTGTTTCTTTTCTTGCGATTTTTCCTTTCTTTTCCCTTCGCCCACATCCTGCATTTTTTCAAAAATGTTGCCTTTCTAGTTTGTTTGGGCATTCATACATGTAGTACAAACGTAGGGACCTTTCTCCCTGCTACCCTTAAGCTATAGAACTGCCTCCCACAGGACATTGTAAATACCAAAGACATACAAAACTTCATATGAAAAGTAAATTGACCAATTGTTATTCTGCCGCATTGTTGCCACAGTTGGGTCGATGGCGATCTCCGCAGTCAGCGTGTTCTTCATCTGGGTGGGGAACTCAGAGTCCAACATTGTGGGCATGTCCTGTCTGTTCAACGGAGTCACCATCATGGCCTGGAACTCGCTGGACGTCATCACAACAGAGCTGTACCCCACCGGGAAAAGGTATGCAACATTTAATAGCTAGTATCGGTTGGTGTTACACAGCATGACTTGACTACTAGTACTACTATCAGTTGGCAAGTGCAGAACATTTTCCCCCATCTTATCCAAAATTCAATATGAAAACAGAGATTGAAGAAGAAAATGTCCATTTGACTATAATGTGTATGTTCACACCCTGAACCTAAGTAAACCACTAGGCCGAAACCACTCATATGTTATCATCTTCCTGTCCAACATTATCTTTGAAAGCCTGAAAAACTATCAAATTGAATTGCCATGCTGCTGCAATGGACTAAATATTTGACTAGCACTAGTACTGATCGCTCCTCTGATTGCTTTACTTGTTAATTAATCTCACTGGCACTTGCCAGAGAAATGATTGGCATTGGAATATTAGCCTAACATGCATGCACAAGTTTGAATTGGCTCAGAATAATCCCAGGCTGACATTTCTTATTGCTGTTTTCTTCCAGGTCAACTGCCTTTGGCCTGCTGAATGCGATGTCCCGTATCGGAGCAGTGATCGCTAACGTGCTGTTCGGCCAGATGATTGGCATCAACAAGGCAGTTCCCATCCTCCTGACTGCCGCCATCCTCGGCTCCGGCGCTGGGGCCGCCTGGAAACTACCAGACACGAAAAACGTGGCCCTGACGTGACGTAATCGTTGCTGCTAGCCGACCGTTTGGCCCTGAGTCTTGCCAAGAATTAAGAAACGAGTCTTAAAGGAGGAGTGTTATCTCCAGTGCTCACTGGCTTATGTCTGTACTTAAGTCACATTTATGTTGAATCACTGTGATAAAAGAATTCCCAAGATTATCAAAATTAGAAACATTTTTGCTAAAAGAGAGGTATTGTTTAGATTGCATGTTTAGGAGATTATCACTTCTGACCATAACAGTCAATTCTGTTTTGTGAAAGTCAGGTTTCCATGAAACCCCTTTTGTAACCTCGTAAAGTAGGTTCCAAAGTCAGCTATGTGATGTGTTTTTTTCCTTGTGAAGAGGGTTACTCTAGGGTTGACCAATGGAAATGCAAGTTTCCAAGAGTGTAACTTAGACTGAACTAGATTATTTGAACCAATGAATGTGAAGATGACCAATCAGGCAAGCCAAAACAAAAAAGTAGGACAAATGTATTGTGTAAACTGACTGTTTATTGGGTGAAGAAATATATACATATATAAATAGATAGATGAGTAGATAGCTGTATTGTACATAAGAAAAGAGCTTATTATATTGGTGCTCTTGATGAATAACTTAAGAGATACATGTTAGTTTGGGATGGTGAACAGTCAGTTGTGACATGGCTTAGACCCGTGCTGGAAAATGGGGGCAAAGTAAAGCATTAACAGCTGCACTAGTTGTAGTTCTCAAAATGGCTCTTTTCCAATACACAAAGTTCTTATTTGGACCACCCCCCTGTCGCCACAAATAAAATCATGAACTCTGGTAAAGGTGAAATTTCTAGAATACCTTTGAGCAAATCAGACTCTTCCTTGAGGTGTTGCCAAAAAAAATCTAGTTGGAGCACTGTCACCAGTCTAAGTTGTGTCACCATAGATTGCACATATTCTCAAAGTATGGTGTATCCTTTCTGACATGCACTAAGTGAAGAGTTATAGTCAAGTGTGTCACTGAAAATATCAAAAAGTGGTGCTAGCTTAGATCTGAGAGCTGTGGAAGTCATCACATGGTCGTGAAAGCTTGGTACGACTGAATTCTAAGTGTATATAGCTGTTGTATGTCCACACCCTCGTACAGACTTGTGTGATATGCTAACAGAGGTTATAAAGTGATGTATTTAGTGGTTTGGGAAAAGCGTTTTCCCTTGTAGAAAGTTTTAATCATTGTCTGTATTGCTGCGCTGTGATAGAGTCCTGTATATGATAGACGAAAGTGTTTATGATACGCTGTGAAATTAAGATGTTCTCTTAAGGGTCCTTGTATCAAAGTTGTAACTCTGTGAACAATATGCAGAAGATGTTGTTCATCCTATTGAAGATAAAAACAAGATGGTCGTGGAAGACATGCAGCTCTAGAAATCAAAATGTACATTCAAAATCTGCAGCAACAAAGTGTGGGCTGCTATCTGCCAGATGTATTGACTGACCCTGTCAATCATGATTAGCAGTTCAACCAATCATAGCATGGCAATTAGCGATTTGACCAATTAGAGTAGGGCCTTACAGTACTCCAACATGGCAGTAGGGCCCAGCTATACTGCTACATGGCAGTACAGTATCATGTTTAAGATTTGTCTGTATGGGGTGACAGTATGTCATTGCTGATTCTGTATGTGACCTTAAAAAACAGCCATGGGTAAATATGCAAATCATATGCAGCTTCTCTTGCAAATATTGGTAAAATGTTGTACTTTGGGATTGCAAAAGCCAAAATAACCAGATCAGATATTAAAGAGGACTGTACTGAAATGTTTGATAAATAAATGTAGTTGCTTGTACTTCAGCAACTAGAGGTGTTCAGGTTTGACTTGAACCCCTTTCTAGAACATGGTATCAACCATGTGTCAGGTATTTGCTGAGAGCATTTAAGGCTAACCAATGTTCAATGTAGGGGTGCTGGTATAGATCAATCATTTTCAATGGTGGCAAAGTTTTCATTGTGTTCCGTATTGCTTGATTTTTAACTAAGATTTTGCAATAAAGGTATTGAATAAAAGTCTTGAGTGCACCTATGGGAAATTTTAACGAGGTTCTCCAAAGGTTTTACAGGCAACCACTGGTACTGGGGCAATACATTGTCATCAATATTATGTAAAGATGATTTTTCTTCTGGTACTGGAGAACCATTTCCATAGACTGTCTCAAAGAAGTATTGTAAAGCAAGGAGAACTTTTAATGAAGCTTGGTGGCACTGTGGTTAAATGTGAATCCTAGACTTTATTTTTCACAGTTACTGTATTTGCCAATGGTATGGTAGTGTAGTGTATACATGTACATGTACATGCAGCCATTTCTTTATCTTCTCTTCAAGTTATTCTCTGTATCTCTGTGTTTGATTTGTGAGGGAATTCATTTTGATGGAAATATTTAGCAGTCAATGATTCCAGTCAGAGTCAAAGCATTTGATGGAAAAGTAGAGTTGTAACAGTTAGTGTGTTGTAACATGCAGGCAAACAAGTGTGTGTTCCCGAGAATAAGAAAAGAGCCCAGACTTTATTGTACAGAACTAGATGTAATGTTCAATATGGTAACACCGGTGTATGCATCAGGTTGTTTTTATGTTTTGTAGAATGATGCTTTGCCCATAATTGTGATTATATTGAGATAAGATGTGTTTTCACTGGTCAGTGATAGAAAGATGCACGAAGCAATGTGACTTATAATGAAAATGTGCTGCAAAATGCTTAATATTAGCACAGAAGACCTGAAGCTGTAAAAGAATGTGACATGAAAATATGAATTTAAAGGATTGAATATTGTTGATGGAAAGACCAAAGTTGTAAAGCTTTTGTGGTCCGAAAAAAAATGAAATCACTTCTTTAGAATGTAGATAACAGCAATTGTACGACAATGTGTATGAACTAGACTTCTTGTATGATTTGTAGTCACTTCTGTGGGACGTTGTGAGGCCGACGTTTCTGTATGTGTAGGTGTAACAATAAAGTATAGTGATGTAAACGTGTCTAGTCTGGTTATGTTTGTGGTGCACATCTCCAAGAAGATGATTGGAGGTGGCCTGTTTGTGTAGATTTTCTGGTTGCAGTATTTTGTACCCTATAAATAGCATTTGATGTTTGGAACCCCGACGGTGCTGAAATACACCGTAAGACTCTACTGCTACTTGAAGTGTCAATAGCCAATATATAGTCAAAACACAGGCGATTATTAGAAAGTTACCAAAATGAACAACATTGTTGATTCACTAACGGTATCACAGCGCCACCTATTGAAAGCTGTAATTAGTGCAGCTGACACCTGTTTGAAGGATACTACACGTCAGAATCGACTATATTAAAGTAAAAGGCACAGGTGACAAGGCCACAAAGATGATAGCTCCTCTAACTAAGATTTATAGTCTACATTACACAAGTATTTCTCCCTGGAAATGTCCGATAACTTATCTCACCACTTTTCAAAGCTGTTCAAGTGTGTGTTGAAGCACATGTACAAGCAAAATTGCTCGCGTATGGGGCTGTATCACAGACAAACGTAATTGTGACGAAGTTCACGCAATACGATGTTGAACAAAAAAATGGTTAAAAAACAGGTATATCCAAGGACCGTGGATTGATGAACTCCACGGCTGTGGATTTCATCGATATGTAGTGATGAAATCCACGGGCATTCCGCCGCTAATACTGACATTTGGCTGTGGACTTCATCAGTATGTAGTGATGAAATCCACGGGCATTCCGTCGCTAATACTGACATTTGGCTGTGGACTTCATCAGTATGTAGTGATGAAATCCACGGGCATTCCGCCGCTAATACTGACATCAGTATGTAGTGATGAAATCAGTGATGAAATCCACGGGCATTCCGTCGCTAATACTGACATTTGGCTGTGGACTTCATCAGTATGTAGTGATGAAATCCACGAGCATTCCGCCGCTAATACTGACATTTGGCTGTGGACTTAATCAGTATGTAGTAATGAAATCCACGGGCATTCCGCCGCTAATACTGACATTTGGCTGTGGACTTCATCAGTATGTAGTAATGAAATCCACGGGCATTCCGCCGCTAATACTGACATTTGGCTGTGGACTTCATCAGTATTGAGTTATGAAATCCACGGGCATTCCGTCGCTACTACTGACATTTGGCTGTGGACTTCATCAGTATGTAGTGATGAAATCCACGGGCATTCTGCCGCTAATATTGACATTTGGTTGGCTGTGGATTTCATCAATATGTAGAGGTGAAATTCACGGGCATTCCGTCGCTAATACTGACATTTGGCTGTGGATAGTAAAACGCCCTTTCACTAATACTTTTACACAGAGTAATCTATTTTAGCTGATTTATGTCAATCGATTGTGTGATACAATATTAATACAGATACCATTTGTAACAATTTGAATTGATTGACTATAACTGTTACAGAGCTAGAAGTACGAAAATGTTACTTTGAAAGTGATTTGCACAAAGCTAGAATGGCTTTATTGGATCGTGGAGTATATTATTTGACAATACTAGTAAACACAACAGACTCTAACCAGAACAACACAATGTCATGTAAAAAATTTCTGGTACATTTCTAAGTTAAGCTGGATTCAAAAGACAAACACCTTTACTTTGTGCATCATATATTTTAGTCGAATGTTTGTGACTAGTGACCTTCTGTTTAATGATCGACGTGCAGTCTAATAACTGTTATCAGACTGCACGTCGATTAGCAAATGAAATGCAACCCCTTTATACTCTTGTAGACAATTAGAACCTGGGCCAAAATACAATTGTAAGTCATAATCGTAAACCCTTACCACCCAAGCCACAAAGCACAACATTGGGAAGCAGTGCAGTTCTGATGTATACAGTCTGTTGGTTTAGTATTGTTTGTGATTGATTGAAGAACAAAAGAGCATAATAAGCAATTGGCCTTCTCTGGCTGGGAAAGTTGTCTTGCTAAGCAAGAAGCTTTTATCAATCTTGATAAAAGCTCCTTATGCTAAGGGACCAAGAACCCGATTTCCACCTTCCTGAGGGTCTGCATGCTCTTTTCCGTAAGGCGTAGGCAGGCCTTTTTAATTCCCGTAATTCGTAGGGTAAGCTATTTTATTTCACGTAAATCGTAGTGAGGATGGAAAATTTACCGTAAAGCGTAGCCAGTGTATTTCACGTAAGGCGTAATCTAGCCTAAAAATTTCACGTAAAGCGTAATTAAGCCTAAAAATTACCCGTAAATCGTAGCTGGCCTCCCAAATTTCGTAAGTCGAAACGTAGTCTACCAGTAAATTTAGTCCTTCAAAACACAGGAAATTGCGTTTCAGAGGATCAAGAATTCAAAATTTCGCCGGACCTCACTTGCGACTCCTTTCACCTTCGGCTTCGGTCATCGACATGGTAAAAATATGGTATATACCCTCCAAAATCTTCTTTTTTTTCAAATAGAAATGTCATTGAAGTTAGCTTAGTCTGCCAGCAAAATTTGCCCATCAGAATGCAGGAAATATCATTTTAGAGGGTCAAGATTTCAAAATTTCCATGGTCCTCCTTGTGCCGCCTCGCGCCTTTGGAACTCGAAATTCTAGAAATATGTTGGGGATGTGTGTCAACCTCAAAGATCTCCATCCCTGAGCAGAGAGCGAGGCGAGTACCTTTCCCAAGCCATAAGAAATGGTTGGGTGTTTAGGGTAAAGATACCTTCTTCTTTATATCTCAACACCCTCATACCCTTCCTACTGTCCCTAATTGACCCGACTTTAATTTTCGCCTGTTTCTGCCAACCACCTTTTTATCTTCCTCCCCAAAGTCAAACTGTGCGCCTTTTTTGTGATAATATCTTTCCCTTTTATACCCCTGCACTCATTAGCATACGTGGACATTTGCATAACTCCTCTGATTGGTTACCCTCCAAAATTGAGTTAACTGACCACCTGTCTGTGGCGCGCGGGGACAGGTGTGACGCTGTGAATAGTACACAAAGATTATTCTTTGCGTCTCTTTGCATGCAGTTCTGGTCACCACTGGCTGAGCTTGTCCAGGTAGACCCACGGGCCAGAGCTGACACATCGTCTTGTTGGGAGACTCGTGCAGTAGTTTCTAACACCACAGCTTATGATGGGCACCAACCTCTTCTGTACTGCTGTTCACGGGACATGGAAATACAATGTCAGCAAGGCCACGGCAGGTAAGTTTTATGGATGACGACATCATTAATTTTAAACATGTAGCCATGACCGTAGTTGTAGAAGGGAAACTAGTTCGATGTACATGTAGTAGTCAACTTGGTGAATGATACCAGTCTTCCAGACTTTGTGCATCGATCTTGTATGGCCTGTTTGATGTGATACCATCCAAGTTAGTTTTGACCATGACGGATGCGGGTTTTCCTGCAATGATAATTTTAACCGTTGGGCGGCGCTTTTCTTGTCTTTGCCATAGGATGCACTCCCTTGGCGAAGCAATCTTGATGCTGTTTCACGGTCCACTCTGCAATGACGAGAAGACATATCCAAACCAGGTAACATCGTTATTGTCTGAAGAGTCAAATTAACCTGATGATATCCCTACTAACTGCTATAATCCAAGTTTACTTTTAGTTGAAAAGACGCCCTCTTTAGAGTATCAATCTATTCATGTAAAACTACAATCCATATGTTAACAGTTGCAGAAGCTTTATTCTTTGAATCAACGTTTGAACCTCATTAATAAAATAGAACCATAGACATTATTAACAAAGGGGCACAACCTTAGAAGATGAGCAACACGTATAGACAGCGGAAGTTGTAACATTCTATTACAATCTGGGTTCGTATGATTATCTTAGAGACGTAGAAGTGACGGCCCAGAATTGCATGGAATGGCGCAGGATGGTCCACAAGAGACGTTGCCTTGATGCAGACCACTTGACACAACGATGAAGAGACCTTATCAAGTATCAAGTAAGTCAGTATGATTATCTTACGGTTATCTGACGGGTTTTTTTGGGAGTTACTGTGTGAAGGAAAGACAAAGTTATGTTTTAGATAATTGATATGACGTGTCATAAAAGCGCGACTTGAGCCCCTAACGTTTTTCTGTTATATTACCCAGATCATCCCCAGTCCATTCTACTCCACAGCTGCATAACAGTCGAGCCTAACGATTAAACAACCAGCTTAGGAGGGTTGACAAAAAAAGTCTGAGCAGAACAAAGGATCACAAAGGATCACAAAGGTCATAAACTTAGAACATGCGAGGGCAAGAGAAGTAGTATGGGGATTACGACCCTATATCCACCTACCAAATATCATCAGGATCAATCAAAGGCGCTTTTCGAGTGATGCTGTTCACAGACAGACAGAAAGACAGACTGACAGACAGACATACGTACAAGCCTAAAACATATCCTTGCCATTCTGGCAAAGGTAATAAATATATCTACCTTCGAAACGCACTTTGAATACGCACAAAGCTCGCTCCAGGCGCGTAGGAAAACGCCAGGTCAAGGTTTCGGGTCAAAGTTCAAATCTGACCGGATATCTGTAATCCGCACTGAAGGACTCGTTCCGGTATTACTGCGCGGGTGGGCACTTAGAAGTATTCCCTCCGAAATATGAATGGGGCCCCAAAATCGTGTGTTTATGTAGACGATAAATTGCCTTTTATCGCTCCCATGTCATATCGAAGGATTTGAGATGAAAAGTTGTGTATTTCTGACAGGATCGGGTGGAAAAGTTTCGGCATTCGGGCGATTCTCGGACGTGTACGTTTGTTTGTCCTGAGTAATGTGGTCAGCGGGTCACTGAAGGAAAGCCCCAGTTTCTGGATAGTATTTATGTGCAGTTATAGATGTTATGAAAATCGATCCATCGGTCAGAATTTGGGGAATTTTTTTTTATTAAGTACTGGATAAGTGCTTTTTCAATAGAAATTAAAACATCTCCAGTAGAGCTGTTTCTTTACTGGATTTTCGCCCATTAAAGTTGCATATTTAAGCACTTTTGTAAATGAGGCAACAAAAGTCCGGTATGAGACCTTAAGGTTCCGGCAAAAGGTAGAAAGTGATTTGAGTACCCAAAATTACTTTGTAACTTTTCTACATACGAATGAAGGCTCACCTGGGGGATAACCGCTAACCGCTAAGCGAACCCTTCGGTAACCGCAAAAAAAGCGACCCTTACGATGGGACTTCAAAAATTTCAAACAAAATGTGCGTTACTTTCAACACTTGAATATCATAGTAAAACCCGTGGGCAAAAGGTAAAAAGTGATTTGAGTACCCAAAATTACTTTGTAACTTTTCTACATACGAATGAAGGCTCACCTGGGGGATAACCGCTAACCGCTAAGCGAACCCTTCGGTAACCGCAAAAAAGCGACCCCTTACGATCGGACTTCCGAAATTTCAAACAAAATGTGCGTTACTTTCAACACTTGAATATCATAGTAAAACCCGTGAGCAAAAGGTAAAAATTGATTTGAGTACCCAAAATTACTTTGTAACTTTTCTACATACGAGTGAAGGCTCACCTGGGGGATAACCGCTAACCGCTAAGCGAACCCTTCCGTAACCGCAAAAAAGCGACCCCTTACGATCGGACTTCCAAAATTTCAAACAAAATGTGCGTTACTTTCAACACTTGAATATCATAGTAAAACCCGTGGGCAAAAGGTAAAAAGTGATTTGAGTACCCAAAATTACTTTGTAACTTTTCTACATACGAATGAAGGCTCACCTGGGGGATAACCGCTAACCGCTAAGCGAACCCTTCGGTAACCGCAAAAAAAGCGACCCCTTACGATGGGACTTCAAAAATTTCAAACAAAATGTGCGTTACTTTCAACACTTGAATATCATAGTAAAACCCGTGGGCAAAAGGTAAAAAGTGATTTGAGTACCCAAAATTACTTTGTAACTTTTCTACATACGAATGAAGGCTCACCTGGGGGATAACCGCTAACCGCTAAGCGAACCCTTCGGTAACCGCAAAAAAGCGACCCCTTACGATCGGACTTCCGAAATTTAACACAAAATGTGCGTTACTTTCAACACTTGAATGTCATAGTAAAACCCGTGGGCAAAAGGTAAAAAGTGATTTGAGTACCCAAAATTACTTTGTAACTTTTCTACATACG
>NC_049981.1:10801798-10802197 GCF_000003815.2 Branchiostoma floridae
ATGTGCGTTACTTTCAACACTTGAATATCATAGTAAAACCCGTGAGCAAAAGATAGAAAGTGATTTGAGTACCCAAAATTACTTTGTAATTTTTCTACATACGAGTGAAGGCTCACCTGGGGGATAACCGCTAACCGCTAAGCGAACCCTTCCGTAACCGCAAAAAAGCGACCCCTTAAGATCGGACCTCCAAAATTTCAAACAAAATGTGCGTTACTTTCAACACTTGAATATCATAGTAAAACCCGTGAGCAAAAGGTAAAAATTGATTTGAGTACCCAAAATTACTTTGTAACTTTTCTACATACGAATGAAGGCTCACCTGGGGGATAACCGCTAAACGCTAAACGAGACCCTTCCGTAACCGCAAAAAAGCGACCCCTTAAGATCGGACCTCCA
>NC_049981.1:10802743-10803594 GCF_000003815.2 Branchiostoma floridae
GGGGATAACCGCTAACCGCTAAGCGAACCTTTCGGTAACCGCAAAAAAGCGACCCCTTTCGATCGGACTTCCAAAATTTCAAACAAAATGTACGTTACTTTCAACACTTGAATATCATAGTAAAACCCGTGGGCAAAAGGTAGAAAGTGATTTGAGTACCCAAAATTACTTTGTAACTTTTCTACATACGAATGAAGGCTCACCTGGGGGATAACCACTAACCGCTAAGCGAACCCTTCGGTAACCGCAAAAAAGCGACCCCTTACGATCGGACTTCCGAAATTTTAAACAAAATGTGCGTTACTTTCAACACTTGAATATCATAGTAAAACCCGTGGGCAAAAGGTAGAAAGTGATTTGAGTACCCAAAATTACTTTGTAACTTTTCTACATACGAGTGAAGGCTCACCTGGGGGATAACCGCTAACCGCTAAGCGAACCCTTCCGTAACCGCAAAAAAGCGACCCCTTACGATCGGACCTCCAAAATTTCAAACAAAATGTGCGTTACTTTCAACACTTGAATATCATAGTAAAACCCGTGAGCAAAAGGTAAAAATTGATTTGAGTACCCAAAATTACTTTGTAACTTTTCTACATACGAATGAAGGCTCACCTGGGGGATAACCGCTAACCGCTAAGCGAACCCTTCGGTAACCGCAAAAAAGCGACCCCTTACGATCGGACTTCCAAAATTTCAAACAAAATGTGCGTTACTTTCAACACTTGAATATCATAGTAAAACCCAGTGGACAAAAGGTAGAAAGTGATTTGAGTACCCAAAATTACTTTGTAACTTTTCTGCATACGCGTACGAGTGTACGGTGTTTACTATGAAGCCCGTGGAAGCTA
>NC_049981.1:10820792-10834738 GCF_000003815.2 Branchiostoma floridae
AAAGCGACCCCTTACGATCGATTGAGCCTTCATTCGTATGTAGAAAAGTTACAAAGTAATTTTGGGTACTCAAATCAATTTTTACCTTTTGCTCACGGGTTTTACTATGAAATTCAAGTGTTGAAAGTAACGCATATTTTGTTTGAAATTTTGGAAGTCCGATCGTAAGGGGTCGCTTTTTTTGCGGTTACGGAAGGGTTCGCTTAGCGGTTAGCGGTTATCCCCCAGGTGAGCCTTCATTCGTATGTAGAAAAGTTACAAAGTAATTTTGGGTACTCAAATCACTTTTTACCTTTTGCCCACGGGTCTGCCTATCGATCAATACAATCAATTTCCTTTCAAAATGATGTGAGCTGTTTGGACGACTGCAACGGTGAATGGCATGGTGGTTATTATCATACTATATTCATGTGATGTTCTGGTATATAATACATGTTGTTAGTGGATAAGCTGCATTCGACATTACTAGAGTTCCACGAACGCATCCCTTCGCTAAATACTCATGCCTTTATTCAAGACTGTAAGGTTTTATTCATGTATTATTAATGAGTACCTACACCAATAGCAAACGACTGCATGCATATGAACGTATGTTCCCCACAAACCCACGAACACCACAAGAGCATAACGTTATACTTTTGACATAACGTTCTTGGGGAAGGTAACAATAAAATTATGTAGACTGTTGTGATACTTTTGGGCGCAACTTTCATACTTCTTCGTCAAAATCATGTAGTATTTACTAGACTCCGTCCTGGCTGAATAGTAGATGATGATAGGGGGCTTTGGCCAAGTTAGAAATAAAAGCCTAGTAGGGGTTAAATGACATGGCCTAGGAGTAAACTGACAACCCGGTGCTGGATAGACGGCAAAAGACTGACTGAAATCCCATGGCAACTTGTTTTGTTTCTTCTCTTTTTCATCTAGCTGCCACGTCTGCTTGGAGACTAAACATCATGACCTCTTCGTCATTTCTTTGATACAACTTACTTTCATCCAACCACGAGCCGCAAAGCAATTGTCACGTTAATTTTTCAATTTTCTACTTTCACTGAAAGTTCGGGAAAGGTCTGTTCAATAAGGTTCATAGACCACTGCTGGGGAGTTCAATAATTAAAAAGCCAGAATTACTCCACGTCCATGTGTACAATCATGAGGCAACCATACCACTTGGTCGGAAACACAATCAGTGCAAAACGTTTTTATTATGGTGACGAAAATAATAACAACCAAACGACACTGAGTATCATGTAACCAATCAATTACACATGAGGGGGCGGGGAAGATGTCATCTTCACAACTACGAGAACTCTGAACGTTAAGAGTTCAGAAAAATGGCTTTAGTGAATATTGTTCTTGCTACCTTGTCATTTATAACTGACGTCAAACACACCATCAAACATGATAACAATACATGTAATGATAATGATACAATAATGCTGGAACTTTTGATACAATCTAAGCCACTAGCGCAGATGAGCTAAGAAAACCGTACAACCACTAGTACAGAATTACACGGTAGGCTTGTTCCATGTACAGAGCACACCATCTAATTTGAATGGATTGAAAACTTGAGCAATATTGACTGCTTTCAACCAGGTATTATGTGCATTGCGTAATCACAAGTTGTTTTCCTCAGTGAATACATTCGAATGAATTGAGTGTTAACAGTGCTCTATTTACACAACAGACTCCTACTGTGCCTACACATTGGGAAATGGGTGTCCTTGCTACTTTGTCATGTATAAATGGCGTCCAACATTCTCAACCATTATGACCATGTGCTAACGAGAAGAAAAAAACGTTCCAACGAAACAAACGACTCATAGTAATTTCCGGCTGATTGTAGTGGTTACCAGGCTGTTGAAAAGATTGAAAAAACAACAACAGCCAAATAGACCTAACAATATACCAAAGGAGTAAGTTGACCATGCCCTTTTGTCAGCTAACTCATTGGTATATCTTTCAGTCTTTTGAGCCCATTTTTACTATTTTTCAAGTAATCAATGCATTCTGGCAGAGACTAGACTGACCGCACTGCAGCCTTCGTCAAGTTAAATACAGGGTAACTGAAGACAATCAAGTAACCTTAATTACGGACACTGGGCGCCAGTAATCAGTGGTCAAAAGTGATGGAAGTTTGAAATAATTTTAACCACTGACGAAGATGAGCTAACAAAATTGCACAAGGTGCCCATACTATATCAACTGGCATCTTATTACAGAGGACACCAGCCAAATATAGGACACATTTAAAACTATAAGAGTTGTATTATACTATGAAATAAGTGATATGTGTAGAGAATAAGGCACTGCATAACCACAAGTGACTTGTCTCGCATTCGTCAGTGAATACATCCGAATGAAATAAAACACGCATGTGCACAGCCCTATATTTACATCCCTACTCATCCGGCGATACTATCTGCCGTGGAAAGATTGTCACCATGGAGTGCAAGTTAGTCACCACCAACTGTCCACCCGGTCCCATAGCAATAGCCCGCGGGTTTTTCACGTTCACAACGGTGCGGACAAACTCCCCGCGGCTTGTGAACATGTCCACCCGTCCGTTTGCCGAGTCATCGGTCACGAAGATGTGACCTAGAGGGTCCGTGCAGATACCTTTGGGTGGGCTAGCAGTGCCGAAAGAGAATAAGCACCGTCCGTTGTGATCATACACATGGACGCGGGAACTAAAAGAGTCCGTAGCAAGAATATTCCCGTCCTTGTCTGTTGTGACGTACTTCAGTCGGACGCCGTCTTCCTTGTCTAAACTTCCATCAAACGAGCCGTTTGGTTTGAACACCAAAAGTTCACCAAACGCTGCCACGATGATCTTGCTATCTCGTGCATTCACGGCAATTTTCGGAAACCATTCGAGCCGTTGTAACGTTACGTCAAACATGGCCACCGGCAGACCGTATTTATTGTATTGTACCACCTGTATAGCGTCACCAACAATATTATATTTCCCCACCACCCAGATACGGCCCTCTTTGTCAATGTCCAAGTCGGCAGGGTGCATTACCCGGCCTTCTTCACCAGGGACCGCTGTTTTGAAAAGTCGGAGGGAAACGCCGTTCATGTTGAAGACTTGGACGCGTCGGTTGTCCCATTCAGCAACAAATATCTCACCATCAGCAGACACGGTCACCCCGGTAGGTCTGCTCAGGTTTCCGTCCCCGCCAAACGTGATCGGCTTCAAGTTGACGTGGTCATCTGTTACTGTAAGTGCAGTACACAATAGAGTGAGTGGGGTGTTACCCAGCCCTATGATTACTGTGTGTTTGCACTCCAAGGATGCCCTGAAGAAGGTGACGGACTGTCACCAAAAC
This sequence comes from Branchiostoma floridae, assembly GCF_000003815.2. Classification (NCBI taxonomy): domain Eukaryota; kingdom Metazoa; phylum Chordata; class Leptocardii; order Amphioxiformes; family Branchiostomatidae; genus Branchiostoma; species Branchiostoma floridae. The sequence continues at coordinate 10,824,128 of NC_049981.1, forward strand.
GTCGGGGTAAATAAGGCAAGGTTTGTGTAAAATGTCTCCTTATTCAGTGACGTACCAGTCTGATGAAACTATTCACGAACTGGAAGCACAAATTGATCACTTTTTCTCATAACTGTCTTTAAAAGTTCCAATACTGATGAATCTATGGAAAGTGGAAAATTAAATTTGTGTTTTTGAATTTAGATACAGCTACTAGCTGCACAAGCCCCTCTGTCCAGTATGATATTGAGTACAGTTACCTTGTGCGCTGTTTGAGGTTGATGGCGGCACGGTACCCTGTGGCCGGGTGGGGGCTGTGGCTGTTACCTGCCCGCTAACAGGACGTATCTGTAAGAGAGTTACTACTAGGCATCAGTGGTTGGTATTAGCCTGGTTGATCTTCCATAGTAAAGCCAGTGTATCACAGAGTTTCTCATATTTTGAATGTACAAGAAGTGTGCCGAGAACACGGCATTGACGCTAGGAGCTATGATTTACTTTCCCATTTTCTTGGCAATCTTGCAAATCGTCTAGATCATGAGAATATATTAGCCAGTGGTCAATAGTGCCAAGAACATATGGGGATTGTAGAATCTAGGAAGACGACAGCAGAAAAGAAAAACAGCAGCTCACCGTGGGTTTGCACAAGTGATCGACGATCATTGTTCTCTCATCAGAGATGCAGCAGTCAGGCTGACCAGGGCTAGAGGGAGAGTCCATATCAGGTTGGCCAGGGGTGGTGGGAGAGTCCATATCAGGGTGACTTGAGGTGTTGTCAGTGTCCGTAGGTTTTGTCGGCTGAAGAGAGGATAAAATGTTGAAAATCTGCTCAACTAGTGTTATTACATTGGAGTTTTATTATCCATATTAATATCAAAACAATACTTGGGCGCCAGATATGCAGAACCTATATGTCTTTGGTACAACAACAGCTTCTTAAACATATTAAAATATGTTTAAGAAGCTGTTGTTGTACCAGAGACATATAGGTTCAACTGTAGCTGGCGTCTTAATGCATGCAGTATCGTTGGAACTTATACATATTTCATTAAGCAAAAATCAAATCAATCAACTGGATGGAGCCATGCTACGCAGGATGTCAGATATCATTCTCATTGCTTCTTTTTTGTCAGAATATGTTGCTGCTAGAGTAAAACATTCAGACATATTAAATATGCTGAATTCGCTCATAAGCAAATACGAACCTTTCAAATTTTCAAACTATGTTGATGTGAGAATCAAACATTCAGACATTATTTGAATTCAGACATAAGGCTTCTAATCGTTTGAAATAAGAGAATCTGTTACGACAAAAAGAGGAATAAAAAACACAGGCCTTTTGGCTAACATCCTCGCTCGTGTTGAGGTAGAGCCCGGCAAAGGTTCCCCCGAAGATCAACAACACCAGAACGATGGCAGCGGATACAGTAGTGCGAACCCAGCGAGATGTACACACTGAAAAATTCTGTCTATCATGACACCGGTATATGAAACGAATGGATACAAAGTACTTCAGTACCATAAGCATCGTAGGTTACATCCATCCAATCAATCCTAGAGTATTGTTTTATGTAAAACAATTGAAAGTTTCCACCATACGTGCACAATACATACACAGACGCACGCACACAAATTATACGTACATTTACACGTACACGCCCACACAAAACACACACACACAACACACACAGACACACACACTCTCTCACACACACACACTCATATACAAGAATAAACACACTCGCACACGCATACACATACATACGTACTGATGCACACACACACACACACACGCGCGCGCGCGCGCGCGATTTCACACACACACACACACACACATACACATACACACACGCACATACACACACGCACATTCACACATACCAAGTATCACCATGTTGACATCGTGTACAAAGACATGACAGAAAACAAATACTTTGAAAGAAAGGTTTAACGTGTCTCACCACAACTTGTTTCTTCTGGGAGGGCGTTAGGCACTGGATTCGGGTTCAGTGCATTTGGGACATACATCGGATTCGGGTTCAATGCGTTTTGTGGGTACATCGGATTTGGGTACAATGCGTTTTGTCCGTACATCGGATTCGGGTACAATGCGCTTTGTGCGGGCACCTGTCGACCACCATGCAAGTTATTATCAAAGACCGAAATGTCCGTATCGTTGCAGCTGCTTGCCGGCATGTTTGTGTCTGTTTGATCTGTGGTATCAGTGTCAACTTGACCCATATAAGCAACGGCGTACGGTATAATATCGACAGCGTCGTCTCCTTCCCGGTATCTAACAGCATATGGCTGGCATGTGTGGTCGCCATCACCGGTACCTACGGCTGGTCTAGAAGCGGCTTCGTCATCTTCATGATTTGCTGTTGCATACTCATGAATACTGAAATTATCTGCGGGTTCAGTGTGGGCATTCAGCTGTTGCATTTCGGTGTGTTGTGGATACATCTGCGTTGCATTTTGCGAGGGTATATTTGGGGTGTCTCCGTTGACATTGCGGGCATTAGGAGAGATCGTGGGATTGTAGTGTTCGTCCTCGCCTGCATCGAAGGCCTGTCCAGGGTGAACATTAGGCCCGTGCATCGGTGTGCTTTGTGGATACATCGGATTAGAGTCACAAGTGTTAGGCTTAACAGTGTCTTGGTTATATGTTGGGCTTGGATCTCTGGCGTTTCTCGAATTTATGGAGTTTGGAGGAAGGGCATCCGATGGATGGTGAGTGGCACCCGTGTTTTGAACATCACCCACTGAATCTGGAGTGCTAGCAGAATTTTGGGATGACCCACATGCACCAAAGGTGGTACAGATATCAGTCCGTATTCTTGAAGCTGTCTCTAGTGCCTGGATGGGTTTCTGTTTTCTTCGCATCCTTGCCGGCAGTGACTGAATGAACACCAAGTCATCATTTGACATGCACGCAGCTACAAATGCTTCAAAATTGGCACCTGTTGGTGGTCTATTGCTCGCTTCAGCCTCTCTTCTCACGGACATGTGATAATCGATATCATCGTCCTCATCGTCTCCCTTATAGCCATTACTGTCAACTTGTCTTGCAGTTTTTCTGCGTCTGGTCAGAGGAACTGTTGCCCTCGTTTCGTCTCTCAACAGACCATTTGTGCTGCTTTCTGCGACTGTCTTTGAGGTGAGATCCTCAGCCATACGTCTAAAAGGTCTCGCAAGGCGTTATATTGGGTGGTGTTGATGCCTGTGCAACACCAGAGTGGTTACCGCCGTCTCTAGTTCAGCTTGGTCGTTCTAGATGCTGATTTATCTTTAAAAAAAGAAGATACTGTATGTACACTTGCTGTTTGTGAGATTCTATGCGTGTGGGCGAGCTTATGATTAAACATTATTCTATTCTCTTGACTTTGGCAGTTATGATTGGTCCCGGACGAATGGCAGAAGAACTCGTTTCCTATCTAACCATTTCTCACGTGCCAGACAATCTAAATTGCTGGTATGTCTTACGCGACTGCAACGTGCCCCAACAACGTGACTTTCATGTAACTTGTTTTATACATAAAGTTTGTGGATCGGTAAACACTGTGGTACATATAGAGGGAGAGGGGTAATGGAACATTAGATTAAAAAAACAACAACATAATACTGTCTGTGTTTATGATAGTTAAAATTACAGTCCTCACATTATGATACAATTCTAAACTTTATAACCGTACACAAAAATAAAGCGCTTACCAACATGCTTGTCTGATCCTAATCAAGTTGAAATGACCCAAAGCCTGAGTCATATATTCAGACCAGAATTGTGACGTCAGCAAAGGGCCAAATGTGCTTGAAAGTCTGTATCGGCCCCCGTCTTGGTTGAAGGAAGGTTGATGGGCTTTGATGTTGAAACAGTCAGGTGCACCGTCTTAACAGTCTTTTAAAGATTCCGTTTATCCTTATAATTGATTGATTTGCATTTAACCGTTAAAGCTGGAAACCCAATGTATATAGAGTCTCCCATTCTAGCTACTTAAGGAAAGTGCCATCCCCATCCGCGACCCCCTGCAGACCCTCGTGTCGGTGACCTCAAGGGCACCGGTACCGGTCCTGCACCTTCGAGGATGACAGAAATACTGAAGAGAACAAATGTCAAGTGCCCGCTTCCCTATCCTTTCATCTGATGTCCTGTTGTTTATTTACAAAGCAATCACCTTAGTAAAAGGGCAGGCTTGAAATTTGGACTGTTTCAATGTCTTTTAATCCTTTAGAATCGTCATTGTTTTCCTTATTAATAAATCAATCAATCAATTCAAACATTCAGATTATTTATTGCAAATAAAATTACGATTGCAAACAAGATCAGGCCACGAGATGGGAACCTGTGTTGCACTAGAAAAGAACTTCAACACTTACTTTCATCCAACCGCGAGCCGCAAAGTAAATGTCACGTCATGTCTTCGATTTTCTACTCTTAATGTTATTGAAAGTTCGGAAATGGTTTGCTCAATCATGTTCATAGACCACTGCTGGGGAGTTTATAATTAAAAAGCCATAATTACTCCACGTTCACGTGTACAATCATGAGACAACCATATCACATTCCCGGAAATACAATTAGTGCAAAACGTTTTTATTGTGGTGATGAAAATAATAGCAACCAAACGAAACCGAATATGTAACCAATGAATTATTCATGAGAAGGAGAGGAAGCTTCCATTTTCACAACTACGAGAACTCTTCACGAGAACATCCTCATTTGTACTCCATTCTTTTTCACGCTAAGAAAATAGATGCTTCAGTGAATATTGTCTTTGCTACTTTGTCATGTATAAATGACGCCAAACACATCCTAATGATAATAATGGCGATTATAATAATGATTGTAATAATGGAACTACATGTAGCACTTTTTATACAAACTTAGCAGATGAGCTAAGATTAAGAAACTTCCACAATTTACTACAGCCACTTGTACACGGTAGGTTTGTTACATATATTATATACATTTGTTTAATAGTGGAACACTAGTTGGTCAATGTAAATCAATTGTAAATCAATCATGTGCAGCTATTCTATGACGTTCTTGTCGAGCTGCAGCATTTATTTAATTGACTGCTAGGTGTCGCTCTTAAATAATCAATGTAAATTCGTAATTGTAATATTGCTTATGTGCCATTCTCTTTTAATTCGCTTAATGACGCCAATGACACGCAGAGATGGGGCACATATCGTCCCGATTGTTGCCAATGCGTTGTTTTGGCTGAGCGGAAAGAATGGAATACTGTATTATTTTGGAAAGGTAACTTTGATGGAAATGAGAACCCTACTGTCTTTCTAAATACCCTAGATAATCTTCACCTTGAGTGAGATTACCATTCTTTTACTGGCGTCGTATACCTAAATAGAATAGTCCTGATATGCAATAAGTGTTGATCCCAGCAGAGGCGGCTGTATTGAACAGTCAATTTCTAACATTATCTATTTGTTGAATCTAACTTATTTCATTCCAGTACATGTTTGTATGCACGGATATCTAGGCAGACTTAATCCCTCAGTACGACTAGAGTACTAGACTAAGTATAGTATTCTACACATTCACATACACATACACATACACATGTACATATGTTATGGCGCTGATCGCGACGTCTTGCAGCACATACATTGTGTACATGTAACGGTAGCGGTAGACCTGTTGGTCGTAGCCTCCTTCACCGGCGTCTCCAGGGCCTTGGTGGGATTTGTTTGGCCCTAGAGACGCCGGTGAAGGAGGCCATGCTGGTCGTTGCTTCCAGTCTTCGCCTCTCCCCATCCCCAAAAGAAGTATACACCCTTGGTAAACTGTACACATATCTATCTATCTATATACAAAATGCACTGGTTTACTTTAAATATATCGTAGGCATAGCCAATAAAATAGATCTGTGTAAGTCTAGTATAAGGTTTTGAAAATGATTTTTGACAGTGATTATTGGAGAGCGAGTACACAAAAATTATGAGTTTTCCAAATGTTATTTTCTACATGTAGGTAAAAAAGTCATATTGCAAACAAGATAAAAGATTTCCCACAAGGGGGCAAATGCCAACTTTATAGGTCTAAGTGTTGAAATGTGACTTTATAATGCAGTCGATAAGTTAATCTTTCATTAATCAACGATTGTCATTCGTTTTTGCCCTGATTTAGTGCGACCTCTGGCGGGGTATTCAGGAGGTACAGAGTAAGGATCTGGTTGATTCCGCGCTACAAAGGAAATCCCTCTAAAATCAGGAAAACCTGAAAACTGCACAAAATCACCGAAAGCTTCTATGAAGTGCCAATATACCTTTATCCGACAATAAATCCATAGCTAAAGGTCTCGTTTCCGTGTCTCTTCTTGAAATGGCCAATAAATTCTGATTCGACAGAATTGTGCGAATTGGGAAGGAAAGTACGTATTCATACATGCCCACATGCTGGTCTAACTGATCCTACGTATGAATTTGTCGTTCAAAGTTGACGCATGATATACGATATCAAGAATATACATATCCCCAAAGTCTAGACAGAGGAAAATTTCCCCGTGGATTCGTGCTTTACGGAAATGCTTTCTCTGATGCGAAGACAGGATGTAGTTTATATAGATTGCAGTCGTTTTCATGTGATAGAATCCCATGGAAATGGTCGTATATAACGCTGTATTGCTGAGGCATACTATAAAGCCACAGTCTATCTTATATCCGGCTGTGAAATGAAAGATTACTGAAGCTTGCAAATACTCTATAGCTGTGGCGCTGTATCCTACCCTCTGTTGGGTGCACCTTTATTATTAATATACAGAGTTCTCGTCTGTGTGATGGGTTCAGATTATAATAAACGTCTAACGTTATACTATACGCGGCCGGTATTGTGAATATTAATTCATACACTTGTCTATAGTTCCCATGGCATCGTGCAATTGGGTAGTAGGTAGGTAGGAGGATTGGTCCACAGAGCTGTACATTTTTTAACGTTAACTTGAGATGAGAGTCTATTTCTGAGAGGAAATAACACGAGGCCGCCCGCTGATTCCCTCCCATGCTATCATTGGTTGAATTGCTGATTGCCATGCTTTCATTGGTTGAACCGCTAATTGCGATGGGCAGTCAGGATCGGTCTAATCCGCGCACGGAAGATCAGCGAACCAGAGTTACTGTAGAATAGAACATACACCAGGATAATCTTATTGGTAACGAGAAATATGCCGCGAAACACATTTTTATTTATAAGTGTTCATTGGAGCACGACAGAAGAACCGCTTTGTTTAAAGAAGCCACAATGACATACCCGACGAACAGAAAGCCATGTTCCTCTTCATCAAATCATGTACAGAACTCACAACTTGTAGAAAAAGCTTAGGTGTTCCTCTGCTCCCCCCAAAATAAGTAAACTCAACCTGTCTCGATATAACTGACACTAACATCTGAGACTGTAATATCTGAGTACTACAGTGTCAAGTCACGTGTCTACAATAATGTTTATCACTGTCTATTGTCACATGTATGTGCCCAATGTTTCATTTTCTCGCATTTAGCCTTCGGGCACGAATTTGCAAATAAACTTTGTATCCTGACGAGAAACTGGCAAAATTTTCGAGAAAATGCAGGATGTTTCCCGACCCACTCATGGTACATAAGTTACTGCGATTATAAACATGTTTTGTGAAACTGTTTGGCATACATACGTCAATCAAATATCCGGAAATCCGAATTGTTCTTGACAAAATCAGCTTCTTCTTGTACATTTTCGTGACATAACGTATTGCAAGAAAGAAAGAAAGAAAGAAAGAAAGATGAAGAACACAAGAAGAACACACCAGCAAAAACAATGTGTTTGCCTTAAATATGTTTCACTACTGGAAACATAATAAAACGTATGAAATTCTGTGTTCAGCTGCAGATTCAGAACTTCCGGTCCTGCCTCTTTCCACACACCAGTCACGTCTTGTTACATCATCAGCTAGTCCTAGTTTATCACCAATAGCCTGCTAACGGCGGCGTTTCATACTCTCTACAAAATTGCGGCAGGCGGAAAATAAGTAATACACAACATCACCTTCCTAGGACATAAAGGAAAACAAGAGAAAACTTTAGGTCTCTGGGCTCGAATTATAGTTAAGATTTATTTCATGTAACGTTATTGTATAATCAAAATTTTCTATAATTTTGTTCAACCCAATTAAAGATGCATGTTTGGAAGTATCATTCATTTTCAATCAACCTTTGTGACCACGCATCATTGCATTTAGGTTTGTCGTACATTTGATTAGTTTATAGTATCACTACGAAATGGATCCCCCCAATGTGGCATTGCAATGCAGCTACCAGATGTCTGACAGTGACACGTGTAGGCCAGCCCCCCGTGCCCGCTGAGGTATGGTAATAAGGAGCCGTGCTATTCCCCGGCCTGTCTTGTATGACATCACTCCAGCGGACCATTCCATTTTCATGAGGAAAATGGGTGGGAGAAGGCTGTTGAATATGTATTATTTGAAGTGCGCATGGCTGGTATGACGTATTTTCTGCTCAAAATGGCGGCCCGGTGTGTTTTGGTGTACATTTCTGCTGTTCTGTGCGTAGCTTTTGTGAGTATCTTGTCGATTCAGGTCTACCAATGAACCGTAGAGGCTAAAACGTACTTTTTGAATATAGGTTTTTGATTAAATAAAGCCAACATTTGATGAAACTTCTTTGGTTGTGTCATTTGTTTTGAATCTTAGCTGCCCCCCTCCCCATAATGTACGAGTTAACTTGTAAACATGGTACGAATGTTATTCTGCATAAAATCGAAGGGTATTTGTTCTCCTTCTGGGAAGGACTGACTGACAAGTTATGTGACCCCATGTCGAAAGGGGCAGACGTGTGCGCGCGCATTTCGAGACAGAGTTCGTAACGTTTTGTTGGAAGTGGCTGTTCTCTTCAAATCTCTGTCTGTTCTCTAACATTTTCTGTACTATTGTGGTATAAGATCACTTAAAATGGCAGGACAGCAGCCATTTGCCACGTCGAACTTTTTCAACTTCAACATCACTGGTATCCAGCAACAGGGGATACAACAACAGCAGCAGCCACAACAACAGCAGCAACAATATCAACAACAGCTCTACCAGCAGGTACCAGTGCTGTATATTCCAGCAGTACAGCAGCCTCCGCAAGCTCCAGTACAGCAGCCTCCGCAAGCTCTGCAAGAGGAGAGGCAGAAACGCATGGAAGCAGAACAGAGAGCAGCAGATTTTGAGAGAAAATGCAGGGCAGGCAGGGCAGTAGAAAGAAGATTGAGGGAACAGCTGGGAAGAGCCGATGAAAGGGTAGCTGAATTAACAAGGAACCTCCAACTCTGTCAAACTCAGGAAGAAAGACATATCAATGAGATCAATTTACTGAAGGACAAGATGAAGGTCAGGTCAAAGAAGAAGAAGGCCAAGACGCAAGAAAGAAGAAGTCAGCAAAAGAAGGGGTCAAGAAAGGTCAAACCGATAAGCCAGCTAAAACCACGCAGCTTCAGAAAAAGAAAAGAGACCCTCAAGCGAAAGCTTGTAGAGGCCATCAAAGATTTTGGCAAGGACGTGAAGAAAGCAAAGGTAAGATAATCAAAAAGTCTATCCTACATATATTAGCTCTCAACATTCAAGCCTTGAATGATCACAGAAAGTCATGCTTTTTGTTGTTGTTTTTAATAGATATATTGATATCATTAAGGCATTTTTCAAGTTGTTCATTCCTTTGCGACACAGATGGAGCTAACTCTGGATGGAGAAGAGAAGCTCCACTGTTTCAACTACACAGAAGAGGCTGACAGAGGTTCTGAGAACCAAGAAGGAGTCAACCAAGCAGAGGATGAAGACGGGGGCCGCCAAGATGAGGATGTAGGAGAAAGACAACCTGGCCGTGGAAACAGAAAGGAACCAAGTCCTGAGGAAACCAAGCTTGTACAGAGGTGGCTCAGGATCAAAGATAAGTTTGTGATCTCAGATGCAGGATATCAAGAAATCAGAATGATATCGCCAGAGACTGCGCCACCTCTGTACAAGCTTGTGAATGAGCGCAGAAATCAGAACAAGATGATCAACATATCCACAGATGCAGAGGTAAGATGACTATCCTTAGTACTAATGATTTTCAAAAATCTCCTATGATTAAAAATTTTCATACCTTATGGTGTAGCTATAGATAGCTGAACAATGGCAATTTTTTTCATTTTTTTCCTGCACTGTAGGCAAACAACATGTCACACCGGTCTGTCAGGGACGTGCTGAGAAAACTTCTCCAGCTTCCCAAGAACAGAGGCTACGGCGATGAAATCTCGGTTCGGTTTTCAGGGGATGGCCGGCAGGTCACGCAAAATAACAGGATTGGTGCAGTCATGGGCACTGTCCGGATTGTCCCAAACAGGAACACCATTGATGGGACCCTGGACAGTGCCCAGCTGCACCACTCCATTGATGAGGAAGCGGCTGTCTTCCTATATGAAGGTGACCCTTTTTCTCAGACTTTTATGCCATACATGAAAACTCTTTTATCTTGCCAACCTACTGTAAATACTGCTTTGTAAATGTTAGCTCACCTGCATTGTGATAAACTGTTTTAAAGTTTAAATTTTACAAACACATGGCAAGTATTTAAGAGTAAAGGTGTTCTATGCATCTGTATAATCCC
>NC_049981.1:10834903-10839809 GCF_000003815.2 Branchiostoma floridae
CTTACTACCATATGCAGAAATGCAGTATGTAATGGGCATTAAACCCAACAGTAAGTATGTGTGTAAAGAAAGAAATTGAAATATCAATAGTGTATTATAGTTTATTTAAACATTTTCTGTGCACCATTCAAACCAAGGTACCTAACTGCCGACTGGAAATTTTTGGCCACACTCCTGGGATTGAACCAAGCCAGCAGCAAGGCATTCTGTCTGTGGTGCCACTGCACCAAAGAGGACATTGCCAACTTCAACAGTAAGTATCAATGCTCTAAACTTGACAAGATTTCAATCATATATCATAATTTGAGCATGATGTGCATATATTACCGTACATTGATCAACCAAATATGACAATTACTGTAGCATGCCCATCCTCACAGATATTGATGTGAACATCCTTATGTCATACATAATAAACTGTATGTACTGTAATCTATAACTTGGTTATCATATTAACTGTTTGAGCCATAAAAACAACATCATTTATAGTATCCTTAACACATAACAATCTTAGAGATCTTTCACTTTGTCCATACAGTTGATAGCTGGTCGATTCAGCGGCGCGTAGGTGATGATGAGAAGTTTGTAGGGAAGAGGGAGCACAGGGGCCATGTGCTTCCAGCCCTTCTCCACATCCCCTTTGACAAAATCGTCCCAGATGTGCTGCACATGGTACATATTTAATGAGGAATTGTGCATAGAAGATTTTTTTTTATCTGAACATTTGTTTTTAGCACCTTTTCTTGCTAAATATCAATAATATCCAATATGCATGTTTCAGGGCATGAGAATCCGGGGGAAGATGCTGAATCAGGTAGTGAGCTTACCTTATAATATTACTGTATTTTCAATTTAACTTTTGTGCTATCCACCTTAGTACAAGTAGGATATTTATGCTAATTCTACCTCATGCACAGGTGGTTATGTGGGCCATAAATCAACAGAGAACAGACCATCTGCTGAAGGCCATGAAGGACATTGGCGTCCCCTTCAGGCTGATGGAGGGGACGGGGGATGATGGGAAGGGGTCCATCAAAACATGGTCCCAACTGAATGGTGAGATAGATTATTCTGACATGTTTTTCATGTTCTCAAACATTTCAATCAAAATTTCTTGCTAAGGTAATGTTATCTATAAGCACAAAGATACAAAGACACGGCTAACACTAATTTCCTTTATAGCCAAACAACTGGAGCGGGTGTTTGCGAAACTCGATCTTAAAGCTGTGCTTAGGGACACCTGGAACGAGAGAGGGAGAGCGGTCACCAGCCTGCCTGTGGCAGAGCTCAAGATCGAGCTTCGCAAACGTGGATTACCGGAGACTGGGTACAAGAGGGACCTTGTCAAAAGGTTGACAGAGTTCCTCCAAAGTGACAAGGTATGTTTTAGAAATTTGATTCCATGTATTGATAGAAGCTGAATTTTCCTCACCAGCTAGTTTTGACATCTGTTCACATTTCATTGCGACATACTTAATGTAGAAATTTATATTTCACAGATCCCTCTTCCCGGGGATGAGGATGAGGATGAGGATGTTCCAATTCTTCTGGTGGACAATGTTGTCCAACTGTGGAAAGTAAGCTGTTTTTCCATTTTTGATGCTCAAAGTTCTGAAATTCTAATTCAGGAATGGAAGCAAACATAGTCTATTTTTTCATTGTCCTACAGTAATTCCTACACTAACTTTCACAGGACTTTGAGGTGCTGGCAGTGGCGATGAAAGCCAAACCGGGAGACAGTGGTCACCTCAGTGCTAGCTCCTTCAAGGAAAAAGCACTGTGCTGGGGAAGGTCCTTTCGTCAAGTGACATTTGACGAGGCAAGTGCAACTGCTAATTAGGTGGTAAAACTGATTTGAAAACATTACAAAACCGTTATTACTGTTCTTGTTGCTTTTTGTTACCTCTGTTTTTAGCATGTGACTCCATATATCCATACAATGGAGTAAAAATTACACACGGGTTATCACTGTGTCTTATTGCTGTTTGTTTCATCTATTTTCAGCATGTGACTCCGTATATCCACACTATGTGTTACCACCTGCCCCAATTCCTGGACAAGTACAGATACCTTAATGACCTATCCTGTGAGAGTGTCGAACAAGTATGTATAATATCTTACATTTAAGTTAATAAGAAATAACTAATAATTGTATACAAGTAATGCATGAAATTCTGCATACCATGTACAATGATATATATTGTTGACTTTTGATAAGGTTCTGATCAGTGCGTATTTTTGTAATTTTCCCTAGAAAAACCACACTCAAAACCGGCGCTTTCACCACGGAAGCCAGAGGAGTGGCAGGGGGAGTATGTGGACCCAGCAGGTATGTCGATGTCTACCTTGTCTTTTCTTTCATCACCTTCCTCTGAAAATGTAAGAGAAATACACATTATTTTTCTAACTGTCTCAATTTGAATCTGCACAGGTCATGGAGTACGAGAACAGAGACTTGTTTGGCATTCTTCATGACCTGGACAGGAAGAAGGCCATCATGGGCCCCAATGCTGCACAGCGCAGAGCCGCATTGCAAGGTTTGTCATATCTGAGCATCTCATTTTAACGACCTCCATGGTGGCATTACCTGTCTGCAACACTACAAAAGACCATAGAATTACTGTGAGATATTTCAGCCTGCCATTCAATTTACTTTGGTGACATTTAACATTGCCTATTTCATAAATCTTGGTGGTGTAAAATGGCCCTTAGAAGGAGTGGGATTTCACTAGTATGAACTTTAATTGATGAACTCTTTTCCAACTGTTAACAGAAGCGCAGGATGAAGGGGAGGAGCAGGAGGAAGATGGGGAGGAGGGGGAGGAGCAGGAGGAAGATGGGGAGGAGGGGGATGATGATAGATACAGAGAGGATGATGGCCTGTGGGATGACGGTGATGAGTCATAAGGGATTCACTTCCAGCTGTGCCACTGACTCTTAACTCTTAGCTTTATGTTCATTTTTATATTGTATATGTATATGTATGTGGTCATCATTTCAGACTGCTGCCTAGTTTCCCCATTGTATTGTTCTGGTAACAATCTGAATAAAGTCAAAGTAATAAGGGACTAGCAGGTTCCTCAAAACGCCATAAAAAGTGAATAGTGTACCTTTTTGGGTGGAGGGTGTTGATCAGCTCTCTTGAGAGCACCATTGAGAGCCACCCCTCATCAATGTGCTGTGTTTCCTGTAAATAAACATTGTGAACTTGTATATTGAACTTGAACTTGAATATTGTAATAATATAAAGTATGTATGTACAGTATATGCCATTTAATACTGTAAATATTTACCTCAGTCAGATTATGTAAATGCATATTATCTAAGGAGTGCTGCCTTATATAATCAGTGCATTACATTATTCCTTTATTGCATTATTACATGTTTATCATGTGCATGTGATATGTACCTTTGGTGAGCATTTAGGTGGCCTGTTCTTCTCTGGCCCCTTGTAGGTGCACCTGGCACAGCCAGTGTGGTCATACCTGACCACTGGCTTGTAGTGCCAGGTGACACCTACTCTTTTGATGCGGATGGCAGAGGATGACTTCAGAGGTTTCCGATGCCATCCTCTGCCAAGCAGTGGGGTGAGCTCTTGTGGAAGGCAGGAGAAAGTCTCTGGTTGCCCAGAGACCCCTGCCTGCCATCCCACAATCTTCAGTGGGCGAAAGTGCTGAAATAAGAAAGAAATACACATGAGTAATTAAAGTTAGATTTAGTTTCATCACAGTCTTGTGAAGTTCTGTTTATATGGTATTGTAATTTTAGCGATGAGAAAGCAAGAAACAATCTGTACATGTACCTTGTCGAATTCTTTCCTTGGAAATGGGAGGGTCAGACTGGCCGCGCTGGCGTACTGGCCAGCCTTGTGAGTCCCTTTGCCCAAGGAGGTGTCGATGGCCGTCCTCAAGTACTGAAGCTGGATGTCTTCAGCTTCTTGGGCCCCTCCCCTACCCAGAGTAGTGGCCTCCCTGTAATGATGGAGGTAGGCCTCCAACTCTGGGTTTTCCTGGAGAGGGACCCAGGAGTACTGTTGACTAGGCCATTTCCCTGCCCATTTGACTTTCACCTGCAAATTCAAGTTATTGCTGTTTTATTTGTAGTGTGCATATTCTATCAACATTGGTACTGTAAATATTTTTGTAATAATTATTGTAAATAAAATGTTTCCTTTTATGACAGCTCTTTGTTTGAAGTTGTCTGATTTTGATAGATTTTCACATACAAGGTCAACGTCATGTGTGACCCACTTAATACAGTGTACATCTTTCCTTCATTCTCTCAAAATGTAGCCCAGGAAGAAGCAATTTCTAGGAAGACCATGCTCTTCAATATTTTAAGATATCACATTTATTTCCTTGAAGTTTGTGTAAGCACTCTAATATGTTACCTTACGTCCATATGTAGAGGAGAATAGAGGGTATAAGACAGTGGAAGTAAAACACTAAGTACATGGGGTATATCATCTTATCCCTGCTTACCCAAAGCTGGCCTTCTCTGTCCTCTTCCCCCACCACATCCTGAACTCTCCACAGCTTTGGTGGCTGTCTTCTTTTTTTCTTTAAAATCTTCCCGAAGTCTTTGTCGTTCAAAAAATCATCACCAAATGGGAAAGCCATGCTAACACACGTGGGTTCACAAGGAAAGATTCTCACATGTGGGGTCAAATTATTTCCTTCAGCCAGGAAGCGAGGTCACTCTATTAGCCTGGGGGCGCAGGCTGTCAATCACCTTGCTCCAAGGCCCTGCTGGGGACACGTACCGATGGTCTCCTGGCATTGCATAGCCACCCCCATATTACCATATATAGTTATCCAGGAGGAGCCACGGAGATGTTACTAGAGTTCATTTTCCTGTACTGGGATACCAGGGAATAACCTGAGGAATACCGGTGGATTTCGCAGTG
>NC_049981.1:10839909-10841610 GCF_000003815.2 Branchiostoma floridae
TTGGAAAGGTCTCTTGGTGGGGAGTTGAACGCTGCAATCCGTTTTTTGCTAGCTCTTGTTGTTTTCGAATTATTTGCGCTTTAATTTAACCACATCTAACCTCAAATTAAAATGTTGATTTTTAAAAAGTGTCAGAAATCGCCAAACTATGGTATCATTGGAATGGCCTCTTCGTGGGGAGTTGAACCCTGCAATCGTTTTTTGATAGCTATTGTTGTTGGCGAGTTATTCGCGTTTAAAGTTAACCACATCTAACCTCAACTTAAAATGTGGATTTTTAAAAAGTGTCCGAAATAGGCAAACTATGGTATCATTGGAAAGGTCTCTTGGTGGGGAGTTGAACGCTGCAATCCGTTTTTTGATAGCTCTTGTTGTTGTTGAGTCATTACCGTTATAAGCTAAGTCCCCGTAACCGCGACCGAAAATGTGGATTTTTTCAAAAGTGTCTGAAATAGGCAAACTATGGTATCATTGGAAAGGTCTCTTGGTGGGGAGTTGAACGCTGCAATCCGTTTTTTGATAGCTCTTGTTGTTGGCGAGTTATTGGCGTTTAAAGTTAACCACATCTAACCTCAACTTAAAATGTTGATTTTCCAAAAGTGTCTGAAATCGCCAAACTATGGTATCATTGGAAAGGTCTCTTGGTGGGGAGTTGAACACTGCAATCCGTTTTTTGATAGCTCTTGTTGTTGGCGAGTTATTCGCGTTTAAAGTTAACCACATCTAACCTCAACTTAGAATGTTGATTTTTAAAAAGTGTCAGAAATCGCCAAACTATGGTATCATTGGAAAGGTCTCTTGGTGGGGAGTTGAACGCTGCAATCCGTTTTTTGATAGCTCTTGTTGTTGTCGAGTTATTACCGTTTTTAGCTAAGTCCCCGTAACCGCGACCGAAAATGTGGATTTTTCGAAAGTGTCTGAAATAGGCAAACTATGGATTCATTGGAAAGGTCTCTTGGTGGGGAGTTGAACCCTGCAATCCGTTTTTTGATAGCTCTTGTTGTTGGCGAGTTATTCGCGTTTAAAGTTAACCACATCTAACCTCAACTTAGAATGTTGATTTTTAAAAAGTGTCAGAAATCGCCAAACTATGGTATCATTGGAAAGGTCTCTTGGTGGGGAGTTGAACGCTGCAATCCGTTTTTTGATAGCTCTTGTTGTTGGCGAGTTATTTCCGTTTAAAGCTAAGCACCGATAACAGTAACCCAAAATGTGGATTTTTCAAAAGTGTCCGAAATAAGCAAACTATGGTATCATAGGAAAGGTCTCTTGGTGGGGAGTTGAACACTGCAATCCGTTTTCGGATATCTCTTGTTGTCGCCGAGTTATTCCTGACTAAAGTTAAACTCCGATAACAGTTATCTAGACCACCAACTCCCCACCAAGAGACCTTGTCAATGACATAATAGTTTTCCTGTTTCTGACACTTTTCAAAAATCGACATTTTGAGTCATGGGAATGCGTGTTTTTATACGACATCTGCTGTTGTAGTGTTTTCTAACGCTACACCGACAGTAAGAGGGTATTAGCAGGTTACCCTCATTCATGAAGAGGGATTATATTTTTCAGCAGGGATCGAAGGTGAATTTTCATGAAGAGGGGTTATATTTTTTGCATAATCATAGAAGTAGGCTAGTTTCATTGTGAAAATCAAACTGCAACAAATAATTCGTCTAGAGTATATTTTCTCTTCTACGACTC
>NC_049981.1:10841710-10876603 GCF_000003815.2 Branchiostoma floridae
GAGCGGTGTATACGACATACGACAGGTTGTGTAGTGTTCGGTGGGTTCTTGATCACTACTCGTCTGGCTTGCTGAGAGTAACAGGGAAACAGCGTTTTGTGAACGCTACTTGGCTTGCTCACCAAAAGTAAGGGGGGCAGAAGGAGAATGTTCATGACTGAGGGGGGGTAGGTTTTTTTTACCATACACACAGAAACTTGAGTCTGTTTCCAGTTGGTGTCGTTCACATAAGACTGTATTGCCACAGGCTTTACTTTCTAGATACGCACGTGTATAGTTGCTACAGCGTTATGCGAGAGTCATTCATACCCCACTAGTCTCTAAAGAAGACGAAAATGATGATCCCTTCTACCGGCTTCATTATCAGAATATTTCAATGACCGTTTTCCATTAACAACATTGGCGCTACACTCAATTTTTCATCTGCTTCTTTGGGAAAAGAAACAGAAGACAGAGAAGCCAGGCCGTCACTTAGAAAACGTCATGGTCTTTCACCCTAACATCTGCTTGGAGACTTTATCCGATTTCTTATGACAACTTGGACATTTTGTTTGACTGTTCAAAATCGCTTACAGCATACGATTTCAAATAACATAGATACCCAAAATTATGCCTCTACATAACTCTTTAACGTCTGTGACAGAAAAGTGATCCCAAATAATGACTGTTGCTTCTAAACTTTATTCCAGCCCACATGAAAGTTCATCTGTGTCGGCACAAGTCATTGTAGAAGGAATTCAACTTTCAATCCAACATTTCCATAATCCTTGGAAGTGGTCTAAAGTAGTGCATTGATCTTGTGACAAATGCTGAATATTCAAAGTAAAAGATGACATGGAGTTGAACATTTTGTGCTGGGTCGAAAATTCAATTTCTTTTACAATCGATTCCGACTAGCACATTTCAATGGAAGGTGTTCGTCAGAAAAAGTAAATAAGAGTCGTTTGAATACACAAAATAGCAATTACTCAAATAACTAAATATGATTTTGGAAACGTTCAAACGTTTTAGATAACATCCGTTATCTTTCGTCTGTGACACTGAAACGTCTGACCGTTTCAAATATCATATCCAGTTGCTTGAGTAATTGCTATCTGGCGTATCTTACTACCTGGATGTCTAACCTTCTTCGACGTATATATATGTATATATTTCCTCCTTCGGTCAATATTGACCATGGCAAAATCCTAAGTGATATCAGTCCTACAGCGTTGGCTGTGGCTAAATAGTCCTATACGAGAATGACAGTCTCTGCCACATAGGGTACATCTGTAAGCTGACTCGGGTCTGCATCGACGTAAAATTTGTTTAAGCCTGGAATCATATAAGAAAACCATAAATAACAGAAAAGAACCCTGCCATCTAGTCATTCTACATTTGTTTTAAGTTTTTTTCTACAATGAGTAAAGTATGGTAGCAGCCTGACAAAAGTTATAATTTCCACTAGAAAGAATAGCATCTTACAACACATAATTGAAATTTGCAGATATTATTCGTCTTTGGTATACCTGTACAATTTTCTGCATCATTCTTTAAATCTTAACACCGATGCATAGTTCATTATTCCTTATAAAAGCAATCGTTAGCTATACGCAGTATTTCTGTACAGAAACATCACTCTATATATGTATTATGCAACTATCTAAAATCATACATAACATTCATTAAGAAAAAAGACAATCCATACAGTATTGTCCTAGCTAAGAAAGCACCGTTTCACACAAGGTTAGAGAGAACTCAACTTGTCTACTCAACTACTTTGACATCTAGTTAAAATCCAACTTCTCTTCCTTGACTATACAATTCTTAAACATGAACACATTACAACATTAAACATATTTGCACCTCTTAGTCAAGCAAAGCTAAAGAAATGCAAATATTTATAAGAATGCAAAATGATAATTATATTTAAAAAATCACCTGCAGAAGTAAGTGCCGTACATTTTAACCCATGGATCCAAGCCACAAGGTCATATCATTAGAATTTGAAACATCGGAAACATCATAATTCTATGTCTTTTGCAACTATAGACATACGCTAGTGACAGGATGCCCATAATATTTTAGAGCTTTTTTTGCAACATTACGAAATACTACATTCTATACCACACCTGAATTCATGTCTATTCTGCTTCCCCGCGAAATAATACATAGTTTATTCTCTCAATCTTCGTTGTCTCCAGAAACCATAGAAATGTTACTTAAGACAAAGTTTGTCTCTACCAGACTACATACGTTGCTGGAGAAATAGGAGAAATTAGTCAAATACATTGAATAATATACCACAGGAGTCCGCCTGGCATGGCATGGCAACCTCATTTTCCATCCTATCTTAAACTTAAACCTTCCCGCAAACTTAAAATCAATTTTAGGTACAGAGATACAACGAAGAAGAAATGTGACATTTAAATGTATAATGTTTGCTTTCACACGTTAACAAACTACAGCTCTGTCCATCATTCTTCCTCAAACGAATTCATAGTGATAAGCCCCCAGCTCTGTCCTGCCACTTCCTACATAATGTGACCGAAAACCACAGGCCATCTACAACTTCACCAGTAATCATGGTGACGTCAATCTTCTGGTCCAGGTCCAGGTCAATGACCTTATCTGTTTCGAACAGAAGAAGAAGATGAAGCAATATTTTCCCCTCCCTTGAAGTTTAACACAAATAAGCATCTATTGTGAGATGAAAAACAGACACTGGTGCACGGAGTCTAGAACGACAATACGACCGTCGCTTAGCAACGCCACCTCTTCTGGCCGGTCCAGCCCGTCTGCTCTCGTCCCCAGCACCCTGAGGAACTTGCCGCTGGAGTTGAACATCTGGACCCGCCCGTTGTCCCTGTCAGCCAGGATGACGTTCCCGCGGCGGTCCACACAGATGCCGCGCGGGGAGTAACACTGGCCCGCCTTGTCACCCCACCCGCTCAGCGTTCTCTGGAGCTTACCGTCCGGTCTGGAAAATAGGACAGGACACCCATTTATCAACTCATTCATTTTTGGCCATGTTGCTGAACGTTAATTTGATTAAATTCTCTGGGAAAATATATATTCTCTCCAAAACAGATGCAAGTATGCGAAGGAAAAGAATGTTTGGCATAAAAAAAAGCTATCTTCGTTATGAAATCCAAGTAGGTGGGAAAGTTGAAGAAAACACAAAGAGTATGGTATACCGAAAAATAGCCTATTTTCGTTATTTTACATTTCTCGTGAGTGAGTGAGTGAGTGAGTGAGTGAGTGAGTGAGTGAGTGAGTGAGTGAGTGAGTGAGTGAGTGAGTGAGTGAGTGAGTGAGTGAGTGTCTGACCGAGTGACTGAGTGACTGAGTGACCGACCTAGACCAGGTTACAAAACATCTGCATAAAGATGACGCGTCCTTACCTGTAGACCTTGACACAGTGTTCCCTCCTGTCGGACACCAGGATGTCCCCCTGCGGGCTCACGGCCACCCCTCCCAGGAACGCCGGGCCCGAGAACATCTTCTGCGCCTGGCCATCCGACGTGAAGATCCGAATCCCGCTCTCTGACCCGACCACTATGTTCCCGTCTAACGGACTGATCGCGATCCGGCTGGATCTGACATTTCGCGCGAATGACGTCACGAAGGCGCCATCCTCTTGGAACACGTCGACGCCCGATTTCTTGTGGTAGGTGACGTACAGGTTGCCCTCGGCGCTGACGGCGAGCCACACCGGCTCGTGCTCCGTGTTCCTCCCGAGCCACGTCTTGCTGAGAGTCGGCATGACGCGCACGAACTCGCCGCTGCTGTTCAACACCTGGATTCGCTTGTTGTCGGTGTCGGCCACGAAGATGACGTCATCTTCGGAAACGGCGAGTCCGCACGGGTGGTTAAACTGTTCTTGTTTGGTCCCGGCTTTCCCCACCATGACGGACCTGTCCGATGTCCTACACTCTTTGTGTTCTGCTAGCACCGTATCGTCTGAGTCTTCAGTGTCACCGTTCTTCTCGCCATTGTTGTTACCGTTTATTGTGACCCTATTTCCGTTACCGTAGCCTAGACTGTCCGTGCTGTCCGAACTGACCCGACGGATGACCGGTAACTCCTCGACGCGGCCGATTCTAAACGCGCCATCCTCAGGAATACCTTTTGACGTGAACTTCAAACCAAGGTCAAAGGCGTCAAGGTCAACCTCGGCTGTAGAGATAAAAATAACATAATGTTAAAGGTTCACCGTGAAATTGAGATCAGTGTTTTTGTCGTGGGATTTTCAGCCTGATGGTGAAAGATGCGGACGTCGGCAAGGTTCTTTTTTTTTCAAAACAGAATTCTTGTCGTAAGGATGTCGTCAATTTGGTGTCACATAGCTGACGCATACGAAAAATATGGCAGGGCCCTAAGAACGGAAAATCTATTTTCTGCGCCTTGATTTTCTGCAAGTCATGTTTTTTTTTCATATATACAATGAGATTTTCAAAGAGGACACTTCAGAATGCAAAGCCATGAGGTTACTTACACATACAAACACACACACACACACACACATAAACATACACATAAACACATCAAAACCTAGCAAAACAACTAAAATTTTGCTTTGTTTTACTTAGGTCGGTTTGTGATTATCTTTGCCTACCTGTTACGTGTGTCAGCCTCTGGCTCAGGTGTATCATGTCCGACTTTGCCCCTGATAGTCTTAGGTAGTTGTCCTCCTTCTCATTGCAAGACGTCTCAGCTTTCTCTACTGCGTGAAGCAAGTTGGCGACGGTTTCTATCGTCTCTGATCTCTTCTCTTGAAGAAGGCGACTTTTCTCGTTGTACTTTGCCTCGACATCTGCTCCCAGCCGCTCACGTCGTGCAACGATCCTGTCAATCAAAACCTGGGCCTCTTTCTCGATCTCCCGAACGAGTTTGTCTCTCCTAGCCCGAAGTGTTCTATCGGAGGCTTCTAAGTTGTTCAGGGTCGCCCCACTGTTTGACACGCCTACGAGACAGGACGATATCACCGTCTGCACTTCTCCTTGTTTCCGCTTGATGGCGTCGCTGAGTAGACTCACCTGGTGACCTTTATGCGGGTTCGGGTCTTGAACACAGTCCTCACAGATAGCCTTGTCGCAGTTCTCGCAGAAGATCCTCGCGTTTTCCGCCGGGTGATCACAGACTTCCCGGATCGCCTGTGGCGAGTCTGGCGCGACTGGCCTACTTTCCATCGCCTTCCTGACGTCATGTACCCACAGGCTGTCTTGAAGGTCATTGACACCGCCGGCTGGGAGAGTCACATCTTTCTTACACCTTGGGCACGAGAACGTCCCATCTTCTCCGACCTTTGCTCGCAAACAGTCCCCACAAAACAAGTGAAGACACGACGACGCCTTCAGTTCTTTCTCCTTCGCTTCCCCGCAAATGCCACACGACAGAAACCCTCCAAGAAGTGATATTTCCTGTTCAGGCTCCGCCGTCGCCATTGCTGCACGCGAGCACACAAATCACCTGAAGACACAATGAATGACACACCGGTGACAACTGAACGATCACGCATGTATTACCGGTGTTACAACATCCACGGGGCCGTCTTGCTCGGCTGCGTACGGTTGTAACTCTTGTAATGTTATCAGGTCGGGATAAGATCAGGACTTACCACAAAGACACAGTGCCTGAGACTTGTCCTCTTGTAAGGCTTCCATGTAGAACAATAGACCAGAAGTCCTTGAAACAACGCCTCAAGGACAGATAAAAGTCACTTGAGTAAAAGAGGGGGAGGGGCGAAAGGTTACAAGGTTCATAAGAAATCACATTACGATCGCGGGATGGTCGGTCTAGTCACGCAAATCTTGTGTCCTGTTGTAGACAAGGCGAAGACAACGCCACGTACTGTTCCCGACAGTATACAATATTCCGTGATCCGACGCGTGAACTGCAGACTGAACAAAAAACACAGAGGTGGATCTTTGTGTACACAACATCCGTGCATATCATGGGAAAATCCTGAAGTGTGTGGAAGATATTATTGGCCAGCAAGTTTTAGCTGCGACAAGTAGAGGGCGTGATAGGGGATTTAGGATACAACGTACTAAATGTCATAAAAGGTCAATCTTGATGAAATGACGTTAAAAGGGGTTTAAATTTCTTAAAGAGACTTCTTTTGGTCTTATTCACTTGATATGAGAGGACGGGAATGCGAAGAAGGTTGATGCAGGTTTGTCTTGACTCTGAGACCCATAAGAACCAATCCCCAAAACCCCTTTCGTAGACCCTACTTGATAGGCGGTGAATGCACTGGCCCATTATGAGCCAAGAGCTGGAAAAGTTGCTACCACACTGGTTTTACAGAGGGGCGGGGTTGTAGACTGGTCCATTATATTTAGGGGGAGTCAGACTCCCAGCAATTCTAATGAACCATAACAGATCATCGACAATCACTCAGTCAATTTCCAGCTGACTCTTATATCTGTATGCGATTTATTTCATACTTCTTTTCGTGCATGTTGACTGGCGTCCCCTATGGGCGAATGGTATGCTCTGCCTACGTGGTCCTGCATGCGTGATTTAACGCAATTACAGTGTAACCCCCGTAACATTTACGTCAACACTCACTTAACAAGGGGAACACAGGCCGTTCACAACAAACCAAAGGGAACAAACAAAATCCCTAATTCACCTTCAGACGTATGTAGAAATTAGAGCTAATCGTTTCAATCACAACTCTACCTTGTCCGTAGTTAATTATTTGTATGTAATTTGACATTTTGAATCAAACCAAGGTTAGTCCATCCGGGCGTAAAAAAGGTAAAGGTTAATGTATAGGTCAGGACTTAAACACAAAGCCGGTCGATTGTTACAAATGTATTATGTAGATGTCCGTAGAGCGTAAAGGTGGATAACACTTTTGCAAAAATATAGTCCTGGTCTTTATGTTATCGGATATCAGGTTCAAACGCAGAGACGTTGTCCTTGTAATCTGACAATTGAATTTCACTTCACTTGCCCCCTCCTTTTTGGACACGTCAAACACTGACAGACGATAAAATTAGGCTGTTTGGATGTGCCCCCCCTCCCCCAAAAAAGGGGTTTTCCCGGGGTTTTTGAAACCAAAAAAAATTTTTTGGCTCCCCTTTCGGGGGCCTTTAAATTTTTTTTTGAAAAACCTGGGGCCCCCAAAAGAAGGGATCCCGGGGGGAAAAAAATTTTTTTTCCCCCCCCCCCCCCCCCCCCAAACACACACACATTCATGTAAAGTTCATTGGTGGTTATTTATAGAACCCACAAAAACAAATTTCAACAAAGGCATATTTCTCAAAGTTTACAGAAGACTATACTCATATGTAATCACAGGTTACCCCCCCCCCCCCCCAAATGCTACCCGTTCGTTAGGGCATAACATGTATGGCCAAACAATCTACAAGTATAATGATAATGATTATTCAGATGTAACAGTTTTGCCACATTGAAGCCAAGGGCTGAATTGCCTAGCAAACTCTACAGAGTCATTAAGATTGTCAATTAAGTAACAATTGGATAAAATAACATGATGAATAAAATACATATAGCGTTACACTAGTTAAAAAATGTCGATCAATAGGATCAATATCACTGAATACTTTGGTTAAAACGTCGAACAATGACATTTACATGAAACACTACGGTAACCGTATCATGCAATACACTGGTTCGCGACATTCAAATAAAAACTGTTCATAGAATATCACAGGACAGATTCATTTATATATAAATTTTCAGACTAATAATTCAAAACACGAAGAATATATATCAAGGGAGGGCAATTAAGCATTCAGTAGTCTAATCATATATGGCAAAATAATGTAGAAAATATCCGAAATGCAAAGCAAATATACTTTTTTTCTTATTCGGGACCGTAACACACAAGAAAACATTTATCGTGTATATGTGGCAAATGCACAATAGGGTTCAACGTGTACAAAATGGAGGGACAACTTTGAAGTGAAACTCACTGATCTTTTTTTATCACAACAACAACGTCTCAGACTTAGCCTAATATTATAGATACCGGGACCACATTCCCTGGTGTCTCTAGACAATTTACCATTTTTTGTTCCTACCGTGACCTGTTTATAAACGCCCGAAAGTGCCAACCTTCCCTTAAAAAGTTGAATCAAATTCCAGCTAAACTAGCTATATATAACAACCAACTTTTAACACAGTAGCCACATGCCACCACATTGCTATTTTACTTACTCTGGGCAAAAACTGTCATATCACAAACTTGCTATGATGTAAACTTATAGGAATAGCAACTGATGAAGATAGTACGAATTTTGATGTGTTTTTCACAAGGATTAGTGGTACCCTGTCTGTATGTGATAGTCCCATACAGGTCAACTGGACCGGTCCGACAGCATGGCTCTACTCAGAAATCACCATCATATTGTGGTGTATCATTTCTGGATATATGCCATGGAATAAATGTCAGCTATTGGGTCAACATGAAAATAAAATACCGAAAATGTGGTAGCCAGGCGTGCAGCTGTGGAAATAAGGCTACTTCATGATCAGTAGTTGGTGTGTCTGTCTGTGCGTATGTTTGTTAGTGTTTTGAGATATTTATGGTCAGCATAACTTTAGAACCTCTCGACTGATTGTAATGGTGTTCGGTATCAGAATAGGGATTGAGAAGATCGAGGTTGATTTGGGCCCCTCTGGATTGATGTGTGGCATTATTACTGAAGCAGAACGGTTTGATGGCGTCGCTGAGTAGCTTTTGATGTAAGGAGGAAGTTGTGCAGCCCCCCCCCCCCCCCTACAGCTTGCTTTGGAACTGCAGGGGCAGGTTTGTAGTCTTGTGTGTGTGGGAGCTTTGAGAAGCGACATAAATGTGGTAGATTTGAGTGTAGTTCCCAACTTGCCAACTTTATTAAGTGCTACTTGGCTACCGCAATGGTGTCGCTCTCCTGTACTTTTTGAATTCAGGATTATAAGACACGTTGGCTGTACCATGTTTATTCTTGGCATTTCTTGTTACAATGATCATGGTCTCTATGTTAACAGGGCATCTTGAATTGTTTTTCTTTGCCCATCTTGTTTTTTTTTCGCTTGTTCTTCCCGACACTGCTAAAAATGTCTTATTTTCTTTCTCTATCCCCCCCCCACACACACACACACGTGCATCTTAAACTATGCCTTGCTGTGCGTTAGTTGATATAGTTGTTATCAAACAAGGCAGACTAAGTAAAAGAATAGCAACGCTTTAAAGAAAGAATAAAGGTTCTCACGACACTTCTAAATATATCACCGCGTCATTATAGCTTTTTCATACGGTCTTTCAAGGTTTTGTTACGTGACCCCAGTGTTAATTATTAGAGGCATGCAGAACACTGTTCTATCTAATTTTGGAAAGGCTTTGCGAATTTGAAAAAATGTATTTTCGTTTAAAAAAAGGAAAACACTCCACGCCATAGCTCTTAGAAACAATAAAGAAAAGTATTATATTTCTCGCTGAAGTCAAGCTGGAGAACATTTGTGAGCAAACGTACAATGATTTCCTGCACGACGTCACCGATATTGTTGTGACTTTACATGCATCAAGTGACCAAGCGAGTGTTGTAAGCATGTACTAGAGAAATGGTTTATTATTGCCATTGACATTAAAAACACTTGCAGCACATTTACAAATGGCTGAATTGTCGTTTTTTCACACTCAGTACTTCAACCTCTAACTCAAGTTAACACTTTTAAAATGATCGAGTCACAACATAACATCTATCGTTTACAATAACTGGTCAGTTACTATACAAAGAAAGATTCGCTAGTATTCACAAATTACCCTTAGTCTTGGTTCAGGAGCTTTACACAGTACGGTAATGTGCTATTAGCGAAACGAGCAGTTCTACACCGGAAGTGAGAGAGTTTGTCTTTGTTTCTTAGAGACCTATCATGGGTATCCCCTCGTCTAGATGGAAGCCAATAACTGAATCTTTCAGAGTTGACAAGAGTTCGTGCAAACCGTAGGCATAGATTGTCCCTTCTACAGTCTAGTCGACAAAGACCCGAAGTGTTCACTGCACTGTCGTAAGTGACGTACTCCCGTCCTAGTATAATTCTCAGAGCCCTCTTCTGCACGCGTTCGACTTTCGATGACAAAACTCTGGTAAGACCGGGGTGCCAGATGACACAGGCGTACTCAAGAAGAGGCCGCACAAAACCGATGTAGACGAGTACAAGGTCACTTATGTCCAGTCCGTGTTTCTTCAGGTTTCTTATCATATAGAGTCTCTTACTCCCTTTGGTGACGATCGAGGTCACATGTTGAGTCCATTTGAGGTTGTTCTGGAGGATAAGTCCCAGGACACGTGCTGCCTGGACAACCTGTAGTTGGGTCGGACCAACAGTGATTGCTGGCGGCGGTGGAGGATTTCTCATGAAGCAAAACACCATCACCATGCACTTAGACGGGTTCAGGGCCATGAAGTTAGTATCAGTCCAACGTGTCAGGCCATTGATGTCGTCCTGAATCCTTGGTGCCGCAGACACATGTCGTGATTCGGAGACAGACATGTCATCGACATACTTAAACCCATCTGAAGACGTTTCGTGACTTGGGAGGGCGTCATTAACCAGGGCTAGAAAAACTAGTGGTCCTAACTTCGTTCCCTGAGGCACACCACACGTCAGAGTTTGCCAGTCCGAGACTGTGCCCTGATATCTCACACGTTGGCGCCGACCTGACAGGAAACTGCTCACCCAGGGCACGATGGACGGGCGGACACCAAGGTCAAGTAGCTTGCAAATGGCGGTCTGGTGGTGGACATAATCAAATGCTCGGGAAAAGTCCGTGAGAACAAGTGTTGTCACGTAGCCTGGTTTGTCTGATGCCTCAAGGATGTTGTGTACAAGACGCGTCAGGTAATGTACCGTTGAACACCCAGGGAGAGAACCGAACTGCCGAGGGTCCAGGTTAGGAAGGATATCCTGCATGCACCAGTCACGAACGATTCCTTCACACACTTTGGCAAAGATAGGTGTTAGAGAGATAGGTCTTAACTTCTCTAGTCGCGGTGGCATCTCCTTTGGAATGGGTACAACATCAGCATCCTTGAACATGTCCGGTACTTCACCTTGACACAGGGAGGTGTTCATAATGTCACATAAAGGCTGGGACAGTTCAAAGGAGAATTCCCTAATAATCCTTGGCGAGATGCCATCAGGGCCAGTAGCTTTGCCAATCTTAACACTTTTTACTACTGTTAGTTATCGGTAGGTGGCGTTATTGT
This sequence comes from Branchiostoma floridae, assembly GCF_000003815.2. Lineage (NCBI taxonomy): Eukaryota > Metazoa > Chordata > Leptocardii > Amphioxiformes > Branchiostomatidae > Branchiostoma > Branchiostoma floridae. The sequence continues at coordinate 10,852,918 of NC_049981.1, forward strand.
AAGTAATAATATGTCACATTGATTGTGTGTCGAAACGTTAGTATGTCCAATATTCTATAAGGCAGAATTAAATCTAAATGATCACGGGTACAATAAACAGTCGTGCAGATGCAAAATACAAGTAATAGCCAGCAAAAAAAGCAAGCACCAAATCTTCATACACGTTGTAAGGAAGTTATATATAAATATTAAGCCACCACAAAAAATAGAACTTCTGACTAGAGAACTTAACTAACAGATGCCGAAAACGCCCCTTCCCACGTTGAAATAAAATCACTGAGCTAAAATTCTACGAAAGCCCACAAGCAGACGCTTCGCAAATGGTACTTCGTAGAAGCTGCGAACCGTATGCTTGTGAGCTTTCGTAAGATATGACCTAATTCTAAAGCCTTCATCATTCCTTGTCCACAATGCCGTCTTCTTTTCCAAAGTTCTCGCCCTCCTCGATCGTAGCCGGAAGTTTCCTTCCAGCCGTTTCCGGTAGCAGCAGCGCCAGCAGTCCGGCGGCGATGGACGCTCCTCCGAAGATGACGTAAGGCATCGGGGCCCAATGACGACCGAGTAGACTCACGAACGGGGCGGCTATGCCTCCGACTCGAGCACTCATGGAGGACATGCCGATGCCGATTTGCCTGTGTTAAAATCAATATCCATACAGAAAACATTTACCCTAAGCGCCCCATGCAGTGATTTATGCATAAGGTACTTGAAACAGCTCAGAGATTACTAGTATTGAAGACGAGCCTATCCAAGGACAGGATTCTGAAATAGAACGAGCAATTTATTAATTACCCAAGAAACTTCTAAATATTTTCTTTAGATATGAGATTCCTTTGTTATTTTCATAATTGTAAATAGATACGATGCGATACAACACCAAGTTTAACACCTTCTGCAGCCTTCATCAGGTTTAAATGAGTTACTTGTAGAACACGTGACCGTTCGGACAGGTGACGTCAGTGTTCTCACTCAGTTGCATACGTATTGCAGTCAAGTAAAGATAATAACATGTTCACATACCTGACAACGGTTGGAAAGATCTCGGCCGAGAAGATGTAGATAACACCGAAGGAAGCGGTTATCCAGAACTTGCCCATCATGGCCAGGGTGGTCGTCATCCAGCCAAGGTCTGTAACAGTAAGATAAGTGACGATTATAGAGAGGTTAGACTGTTCACCAACTGAAAAATTGGAATCACTTGAATTTTTAACTGAATGCTGATAGAACCATTCAGTCTTCCTCAGCTATCTGCACGCATCGCTCTGTACACGTCACGTAATGACGTCAGTGATGGGTCAAAGGTTGCGTGAAGTCGATATAGTCCCCCGTTCCGTTAAGAGAAGATTGATGACGACATTACTAGTCTTGGTTACACCATCCTTAACTAACAAATATGGTACTGCATTCTTAAACAAAGTCGGGTAAGAACATATTTTTTATCGAGATAAAATGATACGCACGCTTGGGAATGAAGAAGGCCGTGATACAGGCGACGCCGCCAGCCAGAAGCATCAAACATAGAGGCCATCGTCTCCCGAACCTGTAACGGACAGAAACATACATTTATCACGAAAGGGGATAAACCTATAGTGTTTGAACTCACATTTGGATGGGATGATTGTCCCTATGTAAGTTCATGATAAGTATTTGACCAATATGCAAGGATGTAGATTAGAAAATTGGTTAGTTCATTCAATCACACTCGAACATTTTTTTACGATGTCAATTTTTTTGTAGTTGAACAATCTTAGAAGGCTTTGACAGAGTCATCAACGACAAGAATCTATAACCATTTCCGTTGACCGAATGTCGGAAAACACGTGTTCTTCTGACCTAATAATGTCACCGCCACGATTCGTTGTTGTATAACTGTTGTACCACATATGTGATATGACTTTTAACATACTTATTCAGGAGGAGAATTGCGATGAGATTCGCCGGGATCTCGACGAGACCGGAAATGGCGAAGTTGAGGTAGATGTTTCCGCTCAGGGCAGATAGGTTGAGAGATATCCCATAATACACCAAGGTGTTGACGATCCTGCAGAAGTATACAGAACAAACGATGTTTCCGTTGTTCAACAGATCCTGATCTACACAAAAATGTTAGCCGTCATACCATAGTAGGCTCTGTGATAGGCGTTTCGTGGAAGGGAAACATATTGTTTTTGCCCCATTTCTTCTTCTTTTTCTTCCACCTCTTCTTTTGTTCTAAATAGGTATGGTCAATCACCTGGACTGTCACCATGAGTACAGGTTAAGTAGCAGACACCCTGTGGTGTTCGGTTACATTATGTAGCAAGTGGTAGGACAGAGCTACTGGGGCTGGTCACCACATATATGAATGGGTTAATATAAAAGAAGTGTTGTAGGCCAGTAGTTTGTTAGGAAAGGTAAAAATTATGTATTTGCTTGCAAATGTTGAATTCCATTTTTTTAATTTCATTTTCATGTATGCTGTCATCAGTTAGACATATATCATGTGTTTGAGTAAGTTATTAAGGTAGATGTCAAAGAGACAATACGAACGGTTTTTTACTAACCAGTTGTAGAAGATGTTGAGAGTCCATTTCCGAAGATTCGGAGTTCTAAACAGGTCGATAAATGTGTACACCTTTTTCTTCTGTGCCTTTTCCTCTGTCTTAAAGGCAAAAAGAACAAATGATATCTAATACAGAGCTCAAACTTTCCTAAAGCGTGCGGACACGTGACGTCATAGATTAGTACAGTAAGTATTCATCAAGGCACACAAGCCTGGGCGGTATCAACTTCCTGGCACATTCGACCAATTGCTGACGTTATATAATCGTAAAATTCACTTGACCTAGATCAGCTAGATGATTCATAAGTTGAGCACTGAGGGACTGCAGTAAGGCAGTCGATAATTTGATGTGCTAAGTTATTGGAACAAAAGTTTTAGTTCCAGGCTATCTAAACACCGCTCTAGTTACGAAGAAAATATCTCACGTGATCATGAGTCAAAGGAATGGCGTCATGGAAGACTTCGTCAGGTAAGGTGACCTTGGCGATCTCCGCGCCTTTCCGCAAAATGGCTGCCGCCTCTTTGTGACGATTTCTAGAGATAAGCCAGCGTGGGGACTCTGGGACAAGCCTGGAGATTGGATCAATGGCATAGTCACATATAAACTATGATCCAGCAGTCGGTAGAAAATGCGACGTATTTCACCCCTGCCCTGTTTTTTATCTACCAGAAGTTCCCGTCGCGATACATTGTAGGGAGTGGAGCATGAACAAGTTTAGAAATCATTTACCTTAACAGCTGGTGTATTGATTGTGCTTGTCATTAATTATGGAAATAAGTTCCTATTTGCATAAACCATGCTGCAGCACCGTAACAATACGCTAGGGGGGGGGCAAAATCTAACCGTTTCACGGCCTTACCAAGTCCTACCCACATACCAAATATCAAAACAATCCATCCAGGCATTCTGGAGTTATGCTGGTCAACTACATACATACACACATACATACATGCACACATACATACATGCACACGTGTACACAAACGCTACCGAAAACATAACCTTCTAGCGAAGGTAAAAATCCTTGAAGAACTTACCACCAGAAGGAGATGAAGAAGAGAATAGGCATGGTGATGGCGACCTGAAGCCACTTCCACGTCCGTATGAAGTAGGCGATCCCAGCAAGGAGCATGGACCCAAGGGAGGTGAAGATCCAAATGACCATCCCCACAAAGCTGCGTTTGTCGGCGGAAACTAGCTCCTGAGCTGGGGAAAGAGGAAGGTGGGTTGGGGGTGGTTTGCTTTGAAATTCAAGTCTGTAGCGTTACATATACCAGAGACTAAGTATACCGGTATTAGCTATAGTTTTCTACAATGATTGTTAAGTACGCTGTATATAGCAATCAAGCTGTTACTAAAAAAACTATTTGTAGGTCACCATACACTCAGTAACCTTTCCTTTTAAGTAACGTTACGTGTAATTTTCACACTTTTCACAATTTGTTTAAGCAATCAATCTATATTGTATCATACACGAAGACAATTCCCTTACTCATCACAAAAGAAGCTAAATAGGTGATCATGATGCAGGTGGCTATGAAGAAGCGGAAGGCCACGAAAGCGGCGTAGTTGGGCGAGAACGCACAGGCTATCCCGGACACATAGCTGCCGACGAGGGATGCAAGAAGCACTGGTTTACGGCCCCATCTTGAAGGCGTCGCCAAAAAAAGAACATGTGATTGTTAGTAACATGCCTGTAAGTTGATATATCTACTCTCCAAGCAGAGGTTGAGTCGCGTAGATCTAGTAGTAACTTTTCCGACTACTACTATATCTACGCGACTCAACCTCTGCTTGGAGAGTAAGTGGAGCGCAGGTGTAATTTTTCCGACTACTACTATATCTACGCGACTCAATCTCTGCTTGGAGAGTAGATATATCAACCATGGTTGACATATCACGAATGATGAATTTAAACGACATGAACTTAAAACCAATGCATACCATACGTTTTCAAGAATTTTGATCACTGCAAACTTTATAAAAGCCCATTATACGTTCATCACATTTTATGCATATGATTATTTAAACAGCATAGGAAATGCCTATCAAAAAAGCTGTTGTACCAAAATCTGACACCAAGATTTTTCGATGATAAGAGTTTTGTTAAAGATGTTACATTCGCTGGGAAATACCAGTCCCTTGGGTCCTACGCTTGGCTATTCACAAAAATATATCAGAAAAGGATCCAACTGCGCATGTGCAGGTCAAAAGTGAAGGCCTTTGAGATATTAACTTATGGACTTCATGCAATATGCAAACCGACCGATGGAGGTCACATATGTATATGGACATGTATAACGCTTGGTCGAGCAGGAACGGTGGACAAATCAGAGGCTCTTGGGCTTGCGCATGTGCAGTTGGATCTGTGACTGGGGTTATACACCGGATAATACACATTCGATTTCTTCTTGAACTACGGACGAACCTGTCTGCCGCATGGCCGCCAAACACCGCACCAAACATGAAGCCCGCAAACCACACAGACTTCACCATGCTCACCTTCCAGCTGTTGTCACAGACAAGATCCCACTGGAATGAAACGAACACAGTCTTATGGCCGCAACTGGGCATTACTGTGGTGTGGAGGTCACCAGATTTAGAATTGGACGCGAATGGTAGTCGTTCCCGTTTCTTGAGCATCTCGTATACAGAAGAACCAAGGCTTTAAATGCTTGTCTATCGATAAAGCTCGATGGTGCATAACAGTTTGGTACCGAGAAGACAAAGTGAATTACAGTAACTAATGTGTATGGTAATATGGTAGCCGAACTCTTGTAATGTCTGACGAGATCAGAGTTGTAGCTACTATATATATACTTCCAGGAAATACAAGACTTCACTACTGAACAGAAGAAGTTCCCGCTGGATTGCGGCAAAACTTTCCCAGCATAGCGACGTTTCCACCAAAAAACATAAACGCTGCCACTCCCAAAGTCTGCGAAGGAGGCTAGCATAAATTCAGAACAACACTGTTGAATGTCATAGAGTAAGCGACATCTTCATTATTGGTGGTTGCCAGCAAAAACATGTTAATAACATTGATGTGACACTTTAACAAGGAAGAGATAACTTACGTCTGTAACGACAGTGCTCTTGTATTTAGACATGTCATACTCGTATCCCTGGTCACACGGGATCTGGGTCCGGTTGGCCACTGGGTGTGCTTCGACAAATTGTCGATAGGTGGCGTTGAGGGTAGCGTTTGGAAGATTGTAGCTGTAACTAATAAAACAGATGCATAACTACTACAGCATCACACAGATTTACACTGTTCTTATAGTTCATTTCACACGCGCGCGCGCTCGCGCGCACACACACACACACTCCTACAGACACACAGACACATGAACACACAAACACACGCACGTGCACCGTGAACAGACACACGTACCTCGGAGCACGAAACTAACCGTTTGCACTGACTCCGTGTCCACTCCCCGTCCTTCAGCTCCCAGGGGATGCTAACGTTCAGCACCTCGGCCAGGGTCGCGTTCAGCCCCGAGAAGCTGACCTCAGAGACCCGGCATTGGAAGTCGGGCTCGATGGCAAGGAAAACGATAGCAAATAACTGGAAGCCATTGACAGGCAGGCAGAGGAGAAAGAAAATCCTCCTCTGCCACGGTCCAAATCCGCCCAGGTATTTCAGAGCTAGGTCGTAGTTGACTATGACCTATATGAGGAAAACAAATAATGTATTATTGTCCTTCATGCACGCCCTTGTCTGTATATGTGCGAGTGAGTGAGTGAGTGAGTGAGTGAGTGAGTGAGTGAGTGAGTGAGTGAGTGAGTGAGTGAGTGAGTGAGTGAGTGAGTGAGTGACTGAGTGTATGTATGGGCCTGAGTTAGTGTATGTGAGTGGGTATGTTACTGTGTATGTGTATGTTACTGTGTATGTTACTGTGTATGTTTTTGTGTATGTGCATGTGCGTGTGTGTGTGTGTGTGTGTGTGTGTGTGTGTGTGAGTATGACAGAAATGGCACAATAGTTTCACGACACTACATCAGGTTAATTTATAATTTATGTCCTAACGCAAAGTGGAAACGCAATTCTAAGTTGGAATATAGGTCTGAAGACTGAACTATGGAGTGTTTACAAACCTGCACATCATACTTTTCTCCGCCAGATGGCGCATTGTCAAACACCAACGCCTCGTCGACGCTTTCCGTTTCCGTCATACTCTTTGGTGCCGAGTCCTGGCAGCCAAACTGTACAGAATATATATCGAGTAGAAATGCTACATATTAGCTACTAGTAGGGGTGGGTACCGGTACAGAAAATTCAGGTCCAGGTCCGGTTCAGGTCCAAAGGATCAGGTCCAGGTTTGGACCTGAACCTGGACCTGATTCAGTATCTTGTGAATGGACGATACTCAATACAATGTCCAATGCTCTACAGAGAAATCTGTTTTGTGGAGTATTCAACTCCCACTGGCGTTTTGAAATCCTACAAGGCTAACTGCCTCTGTACGATTGACTGTAAAACCTGGTAGACATGACTATAGCTTCTACTCTACTTCGCTCTTATTATTTTCTTCGACCGGTAAGCCCCGAAGACGTCCAAAACAAACCGGAGCCCTACTTTTGCTTGGAGAGTAAAGATACGCATATCGCGAGCACAAAGCACAAAAGATAACATCTATCAGATTCTAATGTTCGCGAAGAAAAAATGACTATTACAATGAGAAATCAAAACCGGAAGTTTCTCCGAGTATCTTAAACAGCTATGGGCCCTATATCGAACTTGACCATTATTTTCCCGACCACTACCCGCCTACCAAATATCATCAGGATCTATCAACGAGTTATGTCGTTCACAAGCACGAGTTATGTCGGTCACACACACACACACACACACACACACACACACACATACATACATACACACGCACACACGCACATATGCATACTGCTAGTAGAGCATTATGCCTACAAACCTCCAAATGCGTACAAACAAGCCTTATCGACGCCATGTTTGTATAGTTGTTGAACAACTCGCCATTGTAGGTAAGAATTTTTTAGCAGTGCCTTCAAGGCATGCAATATGCGTGGTATGTAAGAATACACACCTCCCTTTTGACTTTTTGATGTCCTCTGGATCTGGTTTTGCCCTTGTTTGGAACTCGGCTCCGCTCTGTCCTTGTGTTCTGTTGGTCAGTATTGCCCTCGTGACCAGCCTTTCGTCAGTACTTTACTTCCTTCGGTATCTTGGCCCACCTCTCCCCGCTCACCAGTCGGATAGAGACTGGTGGGCGGTGCTAGTTGCTGGTTTAACCGCTTTATAACGTCCTTTGGGTTAACTAACCAGTTTCTATACAATGCCCTATCTTTTGTGATGATCTGTTGTGATGGCTTGCGCTTTGCTCTCATTTCCCCCTCATTTAATTTATCGATGAACAATATGGAAAAGGGCCAGTTCCAGATGGTATACAGACTTCAAATTCGTACGACATTTGTTTCTGCATGGTAAGGTTCCTCACCTGTCCTGACACACTCCTCCCACACCCCACACAGGGCCAGGCTGAACTGGTCTGTACGATACAACACACATAACTGGTAAGGTTCTTCACCTGTCCTGACACACTCCTCCCACACCCCACACAAGGACAGATTGAACTGGTCTGTAATACCTCCTCCCGTGACGTTAACTACAGACCACTGTAGAACTGTGATCATCACAAACACATGGAGGAACCACATCTTGTAAGCCTGGTGTCTCGTCAAGGTACGACGTGCAGAGAGACTGTGAACTACGCCGGTGACCAGAGTACATATAGTATGCATATATGCACACTTCAAATTTTACAATCAGTTAGGAACTATGAGTATGTCGTTAAACTTTACGAATAGTTGTAAATTATCACGTCAACCGTACGGCTTCGCCCAAATTTTTTGAGAAGCATCCTTCACGGGCTTACACGGGCGCTGGTACAATTTGTTGCGGACAGAAGACCTCCCCAGTATAAGACCTTTCAGGCGTAAAACCTGGCCGCCATAAGTTGAAAATCGGACCTGAGTCGGAAGATGCAATGTATCTTTTATCAACTAATAAAAAGGTCAATAACTTTGGGTGAACTAACGACTATTGGTAGCTTTTGTTGGCGTGAACGCAGGATTGTACTAACAGCATTTGATACTTGTAGATTTCATCATAAGACACCAGAAAATCGTGCTGTAGTTGCATTATTGATGATAATCGTACTTGCCAAAGTGCTATATATTTTATCTTTTTAGATTAGACTAATTAAAAGGCAATGAAATATTCTGATGCTATCCATTTGAGGTCAAAGTTCATTTTAGTGACCTTTTGTCGGTAGCTATTAATATGCAGTGCAATGACAGTGCAATACTTCAACAGCGGAAACACAAAACACTACATTAGCCAATCCAGAAACCATAAGAACATGTTGTAAGAATAACCATCAGGATACAGGAGCTACCTTTATTTCCCACGATGTAAACTACGATCGATCATCTGGCTTTGAACGACGACACGTCAGTCACCAATGCAATCGATCAAAATTTATTACGGGTATGTGAAATGCCTCGTCATTGCTATTCTCCAAGCAGAAGTTGAGTCGCGGAGATATAGTAGTAGTTGGAAAATTTACCTGCGCACTCCTCTCACGCGAGAGGATTTCCCGACCACTACTATATCACGACTCAACCTCTGCATGGAGAATACTAGTAGTCATTGCTAGTAATCGATGGTAATACAGACAGAATACTGTAAAATGGGAAATGTTCGCGGTAGTTTTATGTTCGGCGTTTTCGCGGTGACGTCTTAGCCGCCAACTGAAAACCACCGCGAAAATCTTTGTTCTATGTTACCAGTATGTCCCGCCTAGAGCTTTGTAAAGTTTGCTTCAATTAAGAAATAACTTTTAAAAAATACCGCGAATGCTTCATTTCAATATTCCTACCACGAACATTTCCAAGTTCACAGTATGTGATGGTGGCCAAATGATAACTAGTGACTGACAATTATACCAGACTAGACGAAATTGAAACAAGTCACGTACAGTTTGAAGTTTAACTATGTACAAAAGAAAAGGGTAGAATTGTCCATTTTCTGCGAATTTCACGGACAACACACAACCTCCTTGCATAGTCCTAGGAGGCGATCCTTCTATGTCAGACTTTTGATTGACAGATGTCACTAGCATGTCATGTTGACAATTTGGGGACAAATGGCTCCCAGCTGATACAGATTAGCGGTTCATATCAACTGATCACCTCATGATTTCCTCATTATTATGGTGTAATAATTAACATGCATCTAGATCTACTGGTACCGGGCACTTGAAGTTACAAACTCCAAGGAAGGAATGCCAGACTTTTGATAAAACCACGGCTATACGGTATATTTTAGAATTTTGCATTGACGTTAAGCTAGATAGGGCTTTTTGGTACCAAGGACGTTATACTACAATTAGTCCTGCCTTTACAGGCACTTCATTTGACTTTTCAACTTGAAAACCCTTCGTACCCCTTCTTCTTCCAGGGTTTGTTATTAGATCTGAGATAGTGAATCACCCGTATATCGATAATGATGTTTCTGAAGTTGCCTTGGGGTCTTCTAGTTACATAGCGGCCATCGGGTAAATGTTTTTGGGAACGAAGCATAGTTTTTGTTTTTGTTTTGTTTCTTGTTTAGTTTTGTCGTTCACTTGTCAACATATCACAATACATTTGTATACTATCAGTATCCTTGCTTTTACTATCAGTTAAATGCCCTTCAATACCTGGATGCATTTCTCGACATAGAAATTAATTATTACTTCTCAAAATCTGGTGCTATTTCAAGATGTTGTTGTCGGTTTCGCTGAATGTGTTTATATCAGGTTTTGTTTGTTTACATTTCTGCGCTGTTTTTATTTCTCTACATCACAACAATGTGTGATATTTTGGTTTCATTTCTTTTACTTCAAGTGTTCGCCACCTTTCAACACAAGACAATGCAGTAAAACGCCTCTTGAATTCGACCCAAGATATTTTGTAAAAGACTTGATACTTGAAGTATCTCTGGTAAGGTAAAGCATTGTCAAGAATAGTTCGTCTCCAAGCAGATATAGGAAAAGAGAGAAAAATCCGAATCACTAAATTTTGAGCAGTATAGAAACCATTTCAACACGCATGGATCTATTTTAGACGATCGATGGTTAGAATTTCAGTATCAAAGCTGATCGAGATACGTAGACATTTGCTAATCTCCAAGCAGATGTTATGGTGGAGATCGTAAAGTTTTATCACCGGCCGTTTTTATGGGATATGGGTACTGTTAAAAGTGTCCCTTTGGAAACAAGCCTGGTACCAATTCTAGCAGTTCCACTTCGCTGAAACAATGGCTTCCCATCTTCACAAACTCTTGAAATGCTCGTCCATCGGTGTCAACTCAGGTGGACCATGAATACAGGATATTTTTAGTTGCTAATGGGAGTGCAATGCGGCTTCGCTACGGCTCGCGGTTTTGGGCAGGCACACTCATACTCTTCTTGAAGTGTGATGGTTCCTTTACGTACAGAGGTTTTGGCGCTTGACTGTAACGCCTAAAGTTACCTCTGCAATGCGATACGATAATGTTTCTCGTCCGTGGGTTCATGAACAGTAGGGCTGGCCGGCATTTGTCTATAGTCTAGTCCATACTGTGAGTCTAGTCTAAGAAATGACTCCAACGTATAACTATTTGGGTTTGAATTCTTTTTCTGAGACTGTGGAAGACAACAGATCTAGACCCCAGCCTATTTGGAAGCATGGCCAAAATGTAGTCTCGTTCGCATAAGTTCTAGCTGCGGAGTTTGTTTTCCGGAACGCTGATTTTTTATTTTTTTTTTAGATTTTCAGAATGTTCTCTAATGCCGGGAGAGCAAGGAAATTATGTTGAAAATCTCCAATCAGCGTTCCGCAAACAAAAATAAATAGATAAACAAATGAGAGACAGCGCTGCAAGCAGTCTTAGCCTGGTATCCAGCCGTAATATAGATACCAGGCTAAAGAAGTCTACGAAGGAGGATAACCAAAATGTCTCTTCACGTCTGCTTGGTGTCGTTCGGCGATGGGACCTCCCGGTACATTTTGACACGTTGTCACCAGAATGTCCAGCTGCCGTGTCGTGACGGACAACAGGCGGGCCCTCACGGAGCCCTCACCGCCGTGCTAAATCACTAATCCCCTCGCACCCTCGTACGGACGGATCGTTCCCGAAGCGGAGGTGATGATCAGCGGTGATTAACAGATAACTGCCCGCCTTTGTGTGCAGAGCTCGCGGCTCGGGGTGACGATAGAGCTTGTATAGGGGGCGGGATCAAAGCCGGGCCGCCTTTTGTGACAGGATTAGCCGGGCGACAAGGTGAGGAAAACCGCAGACACACGCCAGAAAAGTTTAATTTGGACCCGTGAAATCTGCAAAGGACAATCCGATTTGGGAAAGTTAACACGATGAGACGGATATGAAAGAAAACATAAGCGACCTGTGGGAAAAACGAAACTGAAATTATGCAAATAGAAAGTATCAAAGGCATCTTACTGAAAACGCTCATAGTTTCTACTGCAGACGTCCCAGTGGAGAAAAAAATTGTAACGAATGGCCAAACTTGTGAATATTTTATTAAAGAACATAGTACATAGTACAGTACAAGCCCTCTGATATGTTGAAAACCGCGAATCCCACATAGACTAAAAGCCAGCGATGTTAGAAATCTGCGAGGGAGGCTACCCCCTTTTTTGCCAACTTCTATCTAGAAGTAGTACGTGTAGCATGTACCATTTTTGTCAGCATTTACTATTTAGTATTGAAGTAGAATTTTAAGATTCATTATGTTCTGTCATTTTCATTTTGCAGTTTGTAGTGACAGTACGGAAGTCACCATACTTTTTGTTGCGTCAATAAAGCAATAAGCGGTCGATAGATTATTTATTTTTTCATACAGTAAAGATTGCCAAAACACAAACACAAACGCAAAATACATGTGGATAACACTTCCGTTTGGTTTCAAGGCGCTGGAAAAAATCGCAATCTCAACGTCATCTTTTGTTGTCAATGTTTTATTTTCTACAAGACGAATGAACAACATATTTTTATTTTCCTTGGCTTGCTAGTGTAAACAACTAGGTACCATAATTAAAACTCTCTAGATTAGAACGTTTTTCTATTACTCTGCTTGATTGAGACATATATAACAGTATAATAAGAGTGAGAACTGCTCCTACAATAATAGCACACATAAACAGTGACACTTGGACTTTTCTATTATTAGATTCTAACTTATTCACAATAAAAGCGAGAAGGAAGAATACAATATTTGTAAATTCTGTTGATAATCATATTAACCAATAGCCTGGAGTCCTGGCTTATTCAGTAGTTTTCTGTTCCCTAGTGACCTAAAGAAGGCTGGTTGGGCTAACGCCAGTAACGGTTACCAAAAAACGTTCTGCAAAACCTTTTCGGCGTTGTTTTTCAAGCCTATAACAGTTATTTATATACGAAGAAGAATATTGATAAGAAACGTGAACGGTCTTTTCGCACGTTTTGAGTGTTTACAGTCGGAACAGGCTTGGCGTTATTGTTACTTGAAATTATACTGTAGTTGTTTGTTTTTGTTTACCTTCTTTGTCTACAAAAGTTATCCAACCAGCGAAAATGCACGCCCTAATCAATTTTGTTCTGGGGCGAACTGTGAATAGCCTTGATGTCGGACTGTTTCCAGGGCCTACACGGGCCCGCTCCTCGGCTCCAGGGCTGACATGCACCCGAGGACAATTTACCACAGCCACCCCTCAGCTAAGGTTTTACTCAGGGGGTCTGTATAACTTTTCCTTGAAGGCATGCTGACTTAACAGATACTGGCTACTCTCCAAGCAGACGATAGCTGACAGAAAAAAAACGGCACGATTTTACCCATCAACCTCTGCTTGGAGAGTAGAAAAAACGGTGCTGGCTTGTGTAGGCGCGGGAAACAGTCTGGCCTCCAGGCTAAACGTTGGGCGTTGATTTTTCTCAGATATTTTGAGACGGTCTTTCGATCTCTAAATGGCTATTGGCATGTATCTAGAAAATTCATTTTTTTTTTCTTTTACGTGTCTCATTTCTGGGCCATTAGTATAATTTTCCCCCTCACCCTTTCATTTGCGTCAATTTGACTTTGTCCAGGATACTAGTATTTGCAGATACTTTCCTAAGAGGGGGTTTCCTATTAAATCAAACTTCAAAGGTCGAGTCAAACTAGTATAGCTCTACTCTACTCTGCTCTATTCTAACAAGGACCTTTTTAATTCTACCCTACTCTAAATCTTCATCACAAAAAGACAACGGGACAGGCAACAAATATCAACTTGTAAAAATAAATGTATTTGTGATCTGTCATCTCTCCATCAACACAACAGACATTGGAATCTTTTCCATACAGAACATGACAAAACATAATAATTTGATTTCGATACACATAATACATATTCTGAATATCATAATTGCGAACAAGGGCGTACAAAGAGTATTATTTCTGTACATACAAAAATTATAACAAACATTAGCAACGTAGTTACTATCAGAACAGATTTGGGGGCTAGAAACAATGCAAGATATAAAAGATACAAAAGATGAATAAAGTTTTTGTTCAAGCGTTCAAGCATACTAGATGGTGTTGCGGTGACGGCCAATCAAAGGATGTGTAGCATTTGCATAACAACAGTATGTAACGCCCTCGGTGTTAGGAAGAAGATTAGAGGACATGCGCAAGACAAGTGTTGTCTGGTACCAGTCACCTCGTCCTGACAATCCGGTGTGAACAGAATGGTGGTTTCCATGGGTTTCCCTGACTGAAATTGTGTAAATTTTGCCGCCTTTATTTTTAGACAAAGGTTAATACATAGTTGAAACATTTACAACTTCAAATAAGAAAATACGAGTTTGAAGTAATTTAGACCATAACATCCTTGTTTAGACCAATCTTAGTTTTTTTTTTTTTTTGAGGATACATATTTTGAGTGGCATGGAAATAAATTACGACATGATAAGAATAAACTAGCTTTGTAAGTAGGGAAGTAAAGCGGATAATTTTCTGTCAAATCTTCAAGCGTGCACGAAAAATTATAGCTTCAACATACAAGTAGCAATCGCAAAGTATTATATAATGTTAGGAAATTGAACCATATAGAAAATATTTACAAATTTGATATAAAATTGTCTCTGTTCTGTGTGATACCTAATGAATCAACTTGAAGTGCAGTTCGTCGTCGTAAAAACTCGGCGATGTGACTTGTGTGTTGTATGGGGACAGGGGTTGATGGTAGACCGACGAGACTTTGGGCGGCGTACGGTCCAAACCTGGTATGTCGAACATGGAGTGGGGAACGGTTGCCAAAGGACTGTCGGGGGCGAAGTCGTCTGGGAGGGACGGGAGCTCACCGCGAATGTCCGGGATCGAGTCAATATAGCTCGGGAAGAAGTCCATGCAGTCTCCGAGGGGGAAGGCAGCGGAGTTGTTGGGAGGGGAGGCGGGGTGCATGGCGGGGACGTCGTCAGGAAGGAGCGGTGTGGCGCACTCCACACACTTGCACAGCGGTCTGTGTGTCAGCTGAGTGTTCGGGAGAACAGTTCTGAAGAGAGGCGAGTTCTTGGTGTTTGTTACCGTGCACAGCTCGTTGGTTTTCCCGGTGTTCCTGCCGGGCACACGCGTGTGGATTGCCGGTGCGCGCGTGTCCAGCACAGCGCCGGGTCCAGGGGTCCCCTCCCCCGCTCTCGGGGCCGGTTGCTCCAATTTCCCGGCGGCAGCTCTGAACGGCGACGCCAGCTCACACAAATCGATGAACTCCATGCTCGACTCGGAAGCGGAACTCTCAGTGCTGTCGATGGGGCTTCCGCCGAGCTGCCACCCGACTTCCGACGCTTTGTCCTCGTCGTCCCCCGTACCCCAGAGGCTGAGCTCCTCGGGAGACATCACCATCTCCCCCGAGGCCGGGTCCCCGGGCGCCCGCTCCAGCTCCTCCTGCAGGTACTTGATGTAGCGAACGGCGAAACGGAGGATGAGCTTCTTCGGCAGCCGTTTCTCCTGGCTCAACTGGAGCCTCTCCGGTAACTTGTCTTGGAGTTCCGCAAAGGCTTGGTTGAAAACCTATAAAGAAAACCAATAAAACCGTTTTAGCATCAAAAGTCACAAACATTTGAGGTACATAATTTCGGTCCTTGGATCACAATATGTTCGTTTAGATTTCTATTAGAAACAAAAATACATAAACGCAAGAAATGCCCTCCATACAGTCACACGTAATAAATAATAACTACAAACTTTAACTTTAACTTTAGCTTTGGGGATATAGAAAAAGAAAGTAATACTAGTACTATATCGGCAAAAGAACTCTTCTAAAGCAAGAAGAAACCGCCGTTTTTGCACAAGCAATGATCACATTCAATGTTGTTCCTGTCATCAGCTTGAACGAAGTGAAAGTCACCCTTTTAGCAAAATTGTAACATAAACAGTTAGATTGTAGAAAGTCTTCTTCACTCAAAATAAGTACATCACTAAAAGAAAAGGTTTATTCTTACCACAAGTCTTTCTCTCTCCTTGACGGCAGCGTTCGGCCTCGGCCTGTACTTGTACGGGTATTTCTTCTTCGGTTTGGGCACTTTCTGCTCTTCTCCCTCAGCGGACTGCTTCTTGGTCTTCTTCTCGGCGCAGTCTTTCGCGTTCTTCTTCGGCGTCTTCTTCGCCTTCCGCCGACGCTTCTTGGGCGGCTCCACGGTCCTGTCCTCGGTGGGGAGGACGGGGATGTCGTCGGAGTCAGGCTCCGAGCGTTTCCCTCTCCTTTCTCGCAGTTCGACCGGCATGTCTTCACTTTAGGATGTGCTCTCAAGAACTGAGCTGATTCGGAGATGCGCGGTCAGATTTTATGGTCTTGACACCGCGGGTGTTCGCGGTCACTTTTCTGTCTAGAGATATCGGCGGTGAAGTCTTTGTTGTCAGGGTCCCTACCGAGCCGTTGACAATACCAGAGGATTCTATCGTCCATAATTCCCTGTTGTTTGTCTTGAGGCATCAGGAACGACACGCGACAAATTGAGCCCTGGTGACAAGTGGACGGCGAGCGCTCTGATTGGTCCACGCACCGAGATGGTGACGAGCTATCAGCGACTCGCTCTTTTTGAGAACTCGTCGGGAAAAATCACGATTTCTACCGAAAGGGAGGTGACAACGTGGGAAACCTATCTCATCGTGGGAACCAATATTTCCCACTATATATTTAAAAAAGAATATGCAAAACTTTCCCAAAAGATCGAAAGAAAACGAAGCTCTTTTTTCAGGAGTGGTCCCTTGTTGGGGCGTTATACTAGTAGTATTAATTACTAGTTCAACTGTAATCTCCTGTGTTGGTTTTATGGGGGGTATTTGTTGGGTTTACAACCGCGATCCTTTTGAGGTTAGATTAGGCCGAATCCACAGGGATTCTGACTCTGAGGAAGTGGTTGAAAGAGTCGCTCTTTCTTCTTTTTGTTTCGAAACAAAATTAGCTGTATGGAATAGTGATACGGAAACCTTTGAAGACCTTTACTATATACTAAAAAGCTGGAATCAAAACCAGAAGATGAAGTTTGTCTCTACACGATATTTCGTGACGAAAAGTATCAGATTAAAAAAGATGTCTGACATAATATTACATTATAATCTATATTTCAAATTGAACGAGATTGAACCCATTTCTATGACGGCCTTCATAAAGTTTATACATCAATTTTAGCAACAAAAATCAAGTTTTTGTTTATTTCCCAAACATTTCTAATTCGTCAAGTTGTAAAAACAAATCTGGAAATTGTCTTTAAAATGTCTAAATCATACTTATTATAATCTATACTTCAAATTGAACCCAGTTCTATGACGGCCTTTGTCAAGTTTATTCATTCGTTTCTTTGGTTATTTCCCAAACCTCTCTAGTTCTACTTCGTAAGTTATTGTGAAATTTAGAGAGGAGGAGCCTGGGAGAGAGATGCTAATTGGTGCCTAGTACATAGTGTTCCTGCTGTATCTTTGTTCTAAAGATAAACATGAAATAAAAGATTTTTCAGTTGTTGTTTAATATTTTTTACTTTCTTCACGATCTTTTTCAAAGTTTCGCCATCTTATTCCAAGGAGCTCCTTGCTTATTCAGACTGTCTTCTCACATTATACGTTCAATGGATTCAATGGAAGACCGCTATGTAATAAAAACTTTGTGGCTTTGAATTGAAGAAAGAGGTGGCGATTTTGAAGCCTCTCAGGCCAGACGTCCTTCGCACGTTTGACTTCCGATAACCTCTTCTTTGTCTGATACTATAACCTCCAAGCAGATGTCCGGATTAGTGTTTTACGTGTTTTGAGACTTTTCATACTATGTGGTAAATGTAGTGGTCTGCGTTTTTCTCTATCTTCCTCCGCTGAAATGGTGCACAACGAAAGATATGTACTAGATGTCACAAAACAGACGTTAAACACTACGACATAGCTAGCTGGAGTCTTACATCTGCTTGGAGATTATAGATTATGATAATCCTGCATTCGCACCTTCACTGCACAGAGACAAGACACGGGGACTACGATCAGAATAGAAACCCAACAAAAATGCCTGATACTTGCTGGCGAAAAGATTGAACAAGCGGCCGCGGTTTATACTACGGATGATGTTGCAATTGCCCAGGCTATTAGATTGTGGTAGACTTTAGGTATGGTATTTTTTGCGCCTTCCTGCATTCTCCGTTGATATCTTCAGCCTTATAAATTGGCTCCCTAAAGATGCAATACCGACATTGGCCGCATGATGCGCGCGCTCACAGGGTAAAGAAAGAGAGATCTCGACTCATGTGATGTCAGAGATGTTTCAAGGAGCTCAAACAACGATTTATATAGCTATTAATTGATGTCTAACTCCACTGTTTTTAACAACAAAACAACAGAATAGGATAAGGGGTAAACTCAAAAGCGAAAATCAATGTTTGGCAGATTATGAGTAAATGATGGATTTGATCAACATGGATTGGTGGGATTTGTTTTATCTAAAATTCTAAGAAGCCGTTTTTTTTTCTAACGAAAGGGGAACAGTTTTTAATCCAGGCTAGCGAAGTCGCAACAGCCCGCACCAGAAAATCTATTTATCAAACGATGCACAAAAAAATGCCAAAAATAAACTTTAACGTACATGAGATGAAACAAAAATCAATAGCGAGAGGGGGGATAGCTCTTGTAAATAAGGCACGTTGTAGCGTGATGTTGTATGACGTTATTCACCAAGCAGAGGTCTGGCTCCGGCTGCTTTTTAATAGTTGGCATTTTTTCGGGCTCTCTATTTTGTCAGGTTTTCTTTTTGTCACTTTGCTCAGTTTTGCTGCAAGAAAATGCCCGATGGCTAGTTGCAAACAAAGTAAAACAGTGTTATACAGCGTTCACAAATAAGGTTAACGAAACATGCAACATTAGCCTCTCAGTGGCCTTTTTCGGCTCATAATACACTTTTGCTGGCCATTTCTAATTGCCGGCCAATGAATCAGCGACGGCCCAAAAGGGAAATGACATCTATTCTAAATCTATCTGATGAGTTTTATCTTTTATTTTGACTGATTTTCACAGATAATGTTGGGCGACTTATCAGGGACAAGAAACGCATAAAAGGACGTCAAAAACCAACAAAAGCCTATCTTTAGCTCGGAGAGTAGAATGACGTATGGATTTCCAATAAAATGTCGTCTGACTCTGACAGACACAGCAGGAGGTGGGGAGGGGGTGTGTACGGGGCGGGCGATGACGTCAGTGGAGCATACCAATCAGGAGTGAGGAGGTTTCACAACACCATTATCTGTCTTGTTATGTCAGTGATATTTCCAAGTGATGACGTTCTTTACATTCCGTTGTCCTCAGAATATAAAGCTAGATTAATTTCAGTAACGTTACCTTCTTGCAACACTTTTAAAAATGAATCTTAGGAATCAAGGTATATGGGCGAAAACATAATCTTCTTACAATCCAAGCTCAAGTACATATGGGGCATGTGTAAGGTGTGTAAGGTTTCTGCGCACACCCCTTAATACGATTATGAATGGTACGGTCCCGAGAATGTAATCGCAGGCCGGGTAAGGTGAACCATTCGGAGACACCGGTGACCAATTAGGTTGGGCTATACGTGGGGCTTGCCTGATTTAATTATCTCCGTGTGTGTATCTGTGGGTTACCCCCACCTTGGTATTCCACTTGACTGTGTTGCGGCAGGTGGTGTCTGTACGCCGTGTCTACGTGCGGGCCGTGCCGTGTCACCTTGGCTACGGGCGAACGTAGATCACACACAGGGGCGTTCGCTGCACGACCGACCGCACAAATTAAGGACGGACATTACAACTGACCTTTAAGGGAGCCTGACCTTCACAATTTAAAGGAGCCACCAGAGAGAAAGTAAGTGGACACAGTCTGATTGTGTAACATTTTTGTTCAGACAATACAGCATCCTTGATTATTTCATAATCAGCGAATGTCGCAACATAGCAACCGTTTTTATTGCCATCACAGCTCGTATTCGAGTTGCAAATATTATATGTATACAATCATACAGACAATATATACATGTATAGGGGTCAATCTATCACCTTTGCGTTTTCTCATGATTTTATAATATTGTTGGCATTCTGTCATCTTTACCCTTTTTCTAGAACTGTATCACAATGATATACTTGAAGACAAAAAAGATGACATTAAACACATACTGCGCCATTGCGCACTAACTTTAGGTGGGCAAATATTACATGTCTTTCGTATCTTGTGCAGAAATTTTCCACCCCAACGTTTCTTGCCAAATGCCGTCTTCCACGCGTAGTTACTACATTGTCTCTTTGAGATAATTTCAAATGATAAATGTGTCCGAGTTGTCAAGAAGGAAGCCATGGTCTACAGTGCAAATTTCACAAAGATGTCATAATGATTTCAAATGGGCACAATCCCAGTACATGTAGCTGTGATATTTTTTAAAACAAATGATCATCCACTGTTATGGTAAATATTATGGTTATAAGAGAAGGTGATGGATAATATAGAAGCACATAAAGCGTTAGAGTCAATAATAGCGACGACATTTAGTTGAACTTGAGCTAGACAGCCAACCTTCACCCTAAACATGTCAGGATCATATTTTATTACCCTACTGCAGGAATCCGTAGAGTCGCCGGCAAGTCACGCGCACACTCGTGACATAGCTACAAGCATGATTGACAGCAACGTTGCACGATTATGACGCAGTTCCATACATCCTGGGGCTTAGGTCTACATCGTTGCTATGACAACGCGCATTGATTTTTCCCTGCGACAGAGGGTGATAAGATACAGTGCAGAGAAGAGTAGTTTTAAATATTGAGAGGGAAATTAGTCCGTCATGTTCCATTCCCTCAGAAAAGGAGTGGATATAAAAGAAGACAACAATCTTATTCTTTGGCATTTACTTGCGGAAACAGTTCAATATGGGCACTTCAAAATAGATAATGGATCGACTTCCTGCAGACAAAACACAGTGAAGCGTGTGTGTTATCGATTCCACGTTATCTCTTTGGTTCATACTTCGCAATTTTCTTCGCCGAGCCCTTTCCTCACCCGCCATAACTCTAACCGTTCCCAGTACCCACTAGCTTTGCTGTAGACGCTAATCATACCCGTATGAACTCTATATAAACCCGCACAAGGCCCAAGTGAGGTGATACACTTGTCTCAAGCAATTTCATTTGCAAAGATTGTTATAATAACTATAAACAGTACTCCCTCGGCATTTTACTTCTAACCCTTTCCGTACCCATTAGTTTTGTTTGCAGACACTCATCATTTCCGAATGAACTCTCGGCTCCCGTACTTAAGCTGTTGAGAACGCGGGTAATGCTAAAAAATCGATCCCTTGTGTAACCGGGCATGTCTGCAGCCCGTTATAGTAAGGTGACATTGGGGTGAAGTGCGCCGGCTAAATATAACCGCCAAGCTTTGATATTGGAACCACTTGTGTCCTGAAGCGGGGAACTGTTTTCTCATGCCAGTAGGTCACACGAACCTAGAGAAGGTTGCAAAGAAAACCCCTTTTTTTTCTTACAGGTATTTATTTAGAGTTGGAAATTACGGATGTGTGTCCGGGTTCTAACAATAGATAATCTCTATTTGGCAATAGATGTTTAGATCCGGCTCAGTGTTTTACGTGAGTTGCGTTTTGTCACCAGTGCTAATTTTCTCAATGTAATGCCGTGCAACTCTCACAAATTAGCTCATAACCTAGGCCTTAAGAGCTATCTACCACACGAAAATGATAGGCTTGGCATGTGCCATGTCCAGAACACTAGATATTGAACCCGGAAGTTCTGCTGCAGTACCATAACAAACCGATAGGGGGCCCAGAACCTAATAATTTTTAGGTCTTCTAGGTCTTCTCAAGACCTGCCCTGATACTGAATATTAATACAATCCACCCAGGTGGGTTATAATGGTCTATAGTTCCACAAACCCACAAACGCTACTCAAAACATAACCTCCTGGGCGAAAGTAGAGTAATATGATCAGAAAATGAAAACGTAACTTTCACTTAATTTGATGTTATTTGCGCAAGAATTATTCAAGTTATGCTGCTTTACTTTTTTATTTCGGGCATAATCGTCTAATTTGCATAAATTTGCATAAAGAGCCCTAGAACCATGATGTCCCACCTGGACCATAGAACAACATACCTTAAAATGATCGGGAGACACCAAGCTATCATTCTATGACAGTGAACTGATTATGTACTGGGTATGCTACGAAACTACATTTCTAGGCCTCTTCTGAGAATCTTCTCCCGGACTATAATGGCCATATGACGAGAGTGACCCGCTTTCCTTTATTTGCTTTCGGTGTAATAATAAGGCTTGGTCGGTCGTTTGCTTCGCTCACTCAGTGGTTGGTTCATCGATGGTTACATAGACCGAACATGCCACGATGATACCGTATAAATTAAAGGCAGTCTTGTCACTGTATGAAATATTGAGGACAACTGTACAACCTCTCACAGGGGCACCATGGCACGGACAGGTCCCGTCTGCTTATGCGTCATGCTGGTTACCATGGTGATGATCTTGATGACGTCACACGGTCGAAATGCGGATGCGGTTTCCATTGTAAAGGTGCGTTGTTTGAAGAACGTGCGTTTTGAAGTACATGTACAAAGGCGTTAACTAGTCAAGGGCAGGGATTTAAGTCTATGTAGAAGTGATTCGTAATAAGTAGAGATATCAGTATTTCCAATATTCATTTGTTTATCAATACTGTAAACCAGGATTTGTCGTGAACAAACTTACAAGTATTAAATCAAATCGACTATAATTGCGTCCATGGCGCTTGTCAAAAGCGCCGACTTGAGATCAATTGACGTACTGCACGGTAACCAACTATCAATGTGTCATTAGTTTTCCCGTTTTTAATTGATACAGAAAAATGACGACAGTCCCAAAGAGCGAGGACAGGGGAGGAGCTCAACACTTCCAGCCGTCTTCAAACAGAAAAGAGTTCACCGAAAACGTTTGTCAACTTTCAGACTTTCAACTACTTTTGTGACATTTTCGCTGACATGCATATATCGAATTTACGTCATTCCATGTCCATACCCCAGATTTTCAAGACATTTTCTCTGACAGACAAAATTGTGTTGTCCCATGTAGACTGGCAGGCCTTTGACCAGGCGATATCCAATGCCATAGACGGAACTTCAGACGGAAAGACGCATGTTGGCAGGTGAGTTTATAAGCGATGGCGCAAGGGGGCGCAACATTGATAACGACACCTATCTAGTCCAGAAAGGGTTCAAGGCTGATGGACATGAAGCAGAACAAGTTTCAGTGCTATATAAGACCTTAGTCAGTTGTTCAACCTTGCTGATCTCTTCATAAGTTTATGAAGGCACCTTTTTTGGCCAAACATGTTTTTTTTTCATTCGCAATGATGGCTCACATCAGTTTTGGAGGTCCCATAGAATGTCATCCACATAGTTAAATCAACTTCGCCCAACTCAAGCAACTAGTCCTTGCATAAGTCAGGACAGAAATTTTCAAAAGAATTGTTCACTATGTCACTTGTAGCCACCTGATGCAGATATGTGCACAGACAACATGTGCGAACAAATACAAGAAGATCCATGCA